>NW_013665832.1:10931-21100 GCF_000517525.1 Limulus polyphemus | reverse complement strand
TGGAATATATTCAAGCACCATATAATTCCAAAGTTCACTCACATTTAAAAAAATTACAACCTGTAAAGTTTTTTGTTTAGTTTTTAATTAGTAAATGCTTTTGATGTACACTTCGTTAATTTTAATTATCGCGGAGAATTTAATTTTTGATATAAATTTGGACTTTTACAAAGTATTTATTTTCGAGCATTCTACCGTAATTCAATTAATCACACAAATGAAATATTATGTAGGTTATTACATATCTTACATACATAAATCTAATTCGTTTCAGGAAACACAACCATAAGTACTTTTTATTTGCAAAATTAAAACAAATGTTTAATACAAAGCATTTATAAATCAAAACAGGTTTGAAAATCTAAATACTTTTATCGACATTATGTCTGTTGAACAGGCTAGGTTGTTCGAGTGTTTTCGTGAATGCAATACATTTTGAGTAATTGCTATTTTCTGTGTAAAAGATTTCATGAATTATAGGTATTTTTGTTCTGAAACATACTTCTAAGCATTAGTGTTTATAGTTTTCAATTTTGAGCAATTATATCTTGATTTTAGAAAGCAAGTTACTAGCAAACTATGCTTACTCGCTGGAGCTCCGTCAGTTACATCGTTCACAAACTATATGAGCCTGAAGAAGACAACTCAAAGCAACAAAAACTAAATAAATAAATATATCCACACAAGAAAAAGACTTAATTAGGCGGTTTCTAACAATGCTATAGCTACTAGACTAGCCTTTTGAAAAACTTAGGCCGTTATATGAATTCTATTGTAGACTTCAACTTGCCCCTCAAGTGAGAAAACACCTGAAAAGATGCGTGACTTGTTCCATTGGTCTAAATTAGGAGTATGCTCTTATATCTATCATCCGGCGTAGCTGCACAAAATATATATTCTAATGATCACTTCTTTCTACAAAAAATAAAATTGATTTTGAGACCACGATATTTTTCAACTATATCTTTTCCTTGGCATGTTTTTCTCTGGGTTTTTCTTTTCTTAAATTCGCCAGAAGTCGTTTCAGTTATGGAAGTTTAAGCTGGTTCAAATTTTGATTCGAAAGCCTTAAAACAAAGAAGTAGATCGTCCTCGATGATTAACTAACTTTTGAGCTAACATTTAAAAAAGTATTTGTGTCAGATATTCGCTTAAAGCTACACAAGAGCTAACTATACTAGCCGCCCTTAATTTTGAATTTATAAACTAGAGAGAAGGTATTATTCAACAGCACCTATTTACAAGTCTTGGGCTACTTTTATCTGATTCTTATAACACACTCACGGCCCCAAAGTGCGGAGTGCGATTATGAAATAAGGGGTCGCGAACCATAGACCTTCGAATCCATAATCCGACATGTTTCCACAAGCCATCTATTTGATCCTATATTTCTTCTAGCCCACTAGCTTCGCAGTCAGTTAGTATAACAGGTTAGCTATGACTTATTGTTTGTAAAACATTTCGTATGATTTTTATATGGCACGTTATAAGACATGGTTTTCTGAGACGTTTGACGAATTGTAGTCACTGATTTTTGTGCAAGGAATCGCTATTGGTTGATGAAAAGGAAATTGAAGGTGGAAGTAAAAATTTTAACCTTTGACATCTGAATCCAAATATGATTCATGTTCAATTGTTATTTACACAAAAACATGCATAACTCATTATGAGTTGCAAAAATCGTGAAAGACAAGTTGTGGAGTAACACAGATTATATTACTATCCATATAACAAAGTATGAACAACTAATAAAACACAAAGTTATATACATCCAAAAAAGATTAGATTTGAGAATGTGTAATTTGATTAAGAATAGTCATCAGAAGTTCTGGATGTTAAAACATATAGATATCAGTAGTTTATCTTCAGTTAAATCTTCAGTTTACTCAACATCTATTTAACTTTTTCAAACGTAATGTAATCAAAAAGATCATCGTTTCTATCATAAAAATCGTACAACTTTAGTATTTTACATTACGCAAAGTATTTTAACTACTAGAATAACATACAACATGAAGTTGGTACTAAAAATAAAAGGATAAAATGATGAAACAAATTTTAAATCTACCTTTTGATAAGCACACTTATTTCATTTCCTGTTAGCTTTTGTTTGATAATCATAAAACAGTGTGATTTATTTTTTTGCACTCCAACAACTTTAACTTATTATAACTAAGATAAGCTTAGAAAAGTGGTTTCTTTACGATTGCACTATAAAATTGGTTTTATGCTAATATAAGAATTTTAATGTGGTCTTATACTGAGATGCTGCAAAAACAGTTCTCTCAACAAAAAAAAATCTAAATAACGATTATCTATAAAAGTAACAATTAAAAGAAAGGCGTTTTATTTAAGAAGCACATTTTAATCCTTGTTGTAAACTTTAGAAATACTTCTTATATCTGCTGTCATCAAACTTAACTTAACCTAAGTGATCTAAGATTACGTCTGTCATACAATTAAGGTGTTCAGCCATTAGATGCCGGCTTAAGGATTGGTGAAACATCATAATAATTTCCATAACACTATAATTCCACTAAATGATATAATTTTACAACAAATTTCCTTACTCTTCATCTCAGAACTATTCTACTAAAAATAGTTTGGAAAATTTTTAGCAAACGCTGTAATGTTGCCATTGGAGTATGAAGTTTGAGATTAACTACGTTTCTGATGTGATCTACAAAATATGAAGGATGCCAATATTGTTATATATATGAGAAAATGGTAGAATGCTGGATTTTTTTTTTTTTACTTGACACATAATCATCTATTCTCATATATTATAAACACATACAGAGAAAATAGAACGTAAATTATCGTACATTCAGTTAAACATTTAGCTAATAGTAGATAAATACACAATACCGTGTAAGATAATTTAGCATAAAGTTTAGATCCATTATTACGGAACAATAGCAAACTTATACTGATAAATGTGTCCTCTTTAATCCAACGTTGGACAAAAGAGAAAACATGAAAGCAGCTAAATTTGTGCCCATATAAGTTTGTTGTTGTTCGTGATAGTGGATATAAACTTTATTAAAGAAAACAACCTAAGTAACCGTAAAATTAAATACGCTATTTTAAAATCATTAGAAATATTTCAATAAAAAAAACACCCAGGATCACCTTTATATCTTTTTTAAAAATATTTTTGCTCTGATATGTATCGTAATTAAACACTGGCGATTAGTGCAAAAAAAGGGGGAATATTCAAAACAGATTTAATGTAATGCCTTTGTTTAAAAGGTTCCTAGAGCAGAAACTACGTGATAATAAACTCGTAACCCTAACCAGTATATTGGCTTGTGGATCTGCTAGAGCTTTGTATTTTTCCATCACATTTTGATTAATAGATAATATTTGTAAGATAGCAGGTGATACACCTCGTAAGTTCTATGGTATCGCTTATTGTCTGCCCTCTAGTGACACAACGGTATGTCTGCGGAGTTATAAAGCTAAAAACCAGGTTTCGATACCTGTGGTGGGCATGGCACAGATAGCCCTTTGTGTAGCGTTGTGCTTAACTACAAACAAACAAACTTATTGTCTACGTATTATATTCACCCACGATGGAGAATCGTGAATTAAGTTCGGTTCATTACCAACCTTCGAAACAACAGTATTTTGGGTAATTTTTGTTACACGAAGTCAACTCCATTCAGAATGTAATAGTCTTCTTACTTGAATCGGTAATGCTCCCATCTCTAGTTTATCCTAGTAGTAGTAGTAGTAGTAGTAGAACTGATAGACTAGAGTGAAGGAAGCTATCCAGTAGCACTCATTGCCTACTCTTGGGTTACTCTCGTATGACCGAATAGTGGGTTTTGTCCATCACTCTTATAGCCCACCCACACATTTTTGAGGCAATGGGACACAAATAATGAACCTTTGGATTCATAACCCAGGCATGCTAACCACTTCTGATTAACTTCTATTTACTTAATAAAATATATCGCATATTTTCATTCGAGCATACAGAAAATCGATTCAGTATCTTTGTATCATTCACAGGTCTAAAATATTAGGTTGTCAAGAAATTAATGTCGCTTTTTTAGATGAAAAAAACCCGAACAAATTATGTATCAAAACAAAAGATTTATTAAATGAAATAGTCTCTATTCTTATCGATGATTCTTTTCCCATCTTACAATCAGGTTGTTGATGCACTGATTGAAGAAATCACTTGGCTTTGGAGCAAAAAACATGTCGATGTCCTCTTTAACACCTTCCACATTTGCATACATTTTCCCATTAAGATCATCATATTGCAAAGAACGAAAAAGATGGTAATCTGATGGTGCCATATCTGGAAAATATGGTGTGTAGGGGAGAACTTTCCAACCCAACTCCATAATATTGTGTTCGGTCAAGCGTGCCACATGTGGACGTGCATTGTCGTGGAGAAGAAGAACACCTTCACGATTGACGAGTGAATGGCGTTTCTGATGATGGGCTTGATTTAAACGTTCCAGTTGCTGACTATAGATCTCTGCATTGACAGTTCGCTGTGGATAGATGAGTTCGAAATGATATACTCCTTTGATGTCCCACCAAATGCAATGCATCACTTTCTACGGATGGAGTCCAGGTTTTGAGGTCGGAAGATGTTTTTGTCTAGGACTAAAACATTGTTTTTGGATTTAAATATTCACATATAGAATCCATTTTTCATCACCGGTGAAAATTCTGTTCAAAATGGTTCACGCGCATTACGTGTCAGAAGAGACAAAGCAACGTTCACACGTTGGAAACGATGATCACCCAAACACCTTCTTTATGGATTTTTCCTATATTCCTTAGATGTTTACGTATTATTTTATGAGAGACATGCAATTTCATGGCCATTTCACGAGTGTGTTGCCTTAGGGTAGATTCGACAAGCGTCTTCAGAGCTTCAATATCAATTCCAACATGTCGGTCCCTGCCATCACAGAGTTTAAGGCGAAAGTTGCCTGAACGAAATTTTCTGAACCATCGTTGACACTTACGAACGTTCAAAACATTTCCATAAACTTCTTTGATAATCTTTGTGGCTACAGAGGCGTTGTTTCCCTTCTTGTATTCAAACAACAATACATGCCGAATGTGTGACTTGTCGTGTGTCATCACTATAAGGGATTAGAGTATACTACACTTTACACATTATATAGGCTACAATAACATGACGTTTAGGCGGTTCGTTTAACGATTATACGTGTTGTAAATGTGTGTAACTTATCTCTCTCGTTAATGTTATAGTCTAAAACACTGTAAAAACTGTTAGCCAAATGAAAAATTCATAAAACGACTAAAACTCAAGAAGAAGAAAATTCAATAGCTGTACTACTCAAGTCCTCAAAAAAATCAATTTCTTAAGTAGGTGGAAGCAGAAGTGTTGATGACCCACCCACACACCCTCTAGAGTTCTTATTCCACAATGCTTTAAAAATATATACCAGATTCAAATGTTCTTTTCTGATTTTTTTCGTACGGGATTTGGTTTAGCTGTTTTTACACTGCATATTTTGACCCACTTCCCTGGTATGTTTACCGTTTCTCCATGAAAATTTTGTGGTGAGACTGAGAGAGAGAGAGAGTCACGATAAGTTATTTGACTATATGCTTGTTTGTTATTAAGCATAAGCTACACAATGGGTTATTTGTTCTGTGCCCATGACGGATAGTATTAAAACCCTCTGACTTACCGCTGAGCCACTAGGAGTTTAGGTACTAAATCATAAGGCATACAAATAATTTACAATTGTATTCAGTGACCGACAAAAACGTCATTTGGCTTTGAAATGTGCTCTTCTTGACTTTTCAATGTGTTTCTGTTGTTGTTTTAGTCCAAAGCTTTACAATGGGCTATCTGTACTGTGCGCACCGCCTGTACCGAATCCTGAGTTGTAGTTTTATTAACCGTCGAACTTACTGCTGAGCCGCCAGGAGCATAAAAGTGGGCCTAGGTTCCCTTTCCGAAAACTTAAATGATCGTTTAAATGTAATAATTCGAATAATTTAATAAACGCAATTGCTTGGCTTGGTGTGGCCCAGACTTTAGTGTACCCATACTGTGAATTCCAAGATTCAACTTTCGCGTTTCTTTTTCCACAAAAATGCGCTTCACATATTGTAACCTTGGTTGCGCTGTAAGATTGATGGTCAGATCCCTCTATTCGTCCACACAATAGTTTATGAGTACTTTTGACTAGGTGCATTTTTTGGTTAATATTTGTCGCTCACCAAAAAAGAGAAAAAAAATATTAAAGTAAATATTGCATTCTTTGTCACTCGTAATTAACGAACTCTACAAATAAAATAGTTGAACGTTTTGTTTTCTTTCCCAGATGCTTTACTGAACAACAGTACATTTAGAAGATAATACAGTTAAAATACATTGTTCAAAACAATTAAGGAATAGTCAGAGTTTTCTATGCTCAAGTCATGACAAGGAACAACTACAGTTATTAAACAATGTCAAAGGTAACCATGAATTCATTTCTATACAAAACACGTTTCAGGTTCCCAGTGATATGACTTAATATGTAAGCATCTATTATTGGAGTTCATGTCCACAACTGATCATTTGCTATTGCAGACTTTGTAATCTAGCAGATGATCAGTAAAAGTTTGCTAATAACTCACCCCAAACACTGAAGGAAGTCGTACTCCCATGTGGCTCCTTTACAATGAGCGGTTTATGAACTTCTGGAATAATATGACCCACTCCATTATCAGAGCTGCTTTCAGTTCATCAATACTGCTTGGAAGTGTATCACGTGCTTCCAAGCATCCCACTCACTTTTAGTTCATTGCTGTAAAGCACTTACTTTTAATGAAATAAACTAAATATTTGTTCCCAAGAAAGCATTGGATTTTATTAGTTTGGTGACGAGTATAACGAAAACTTTAACAAGTATATTAACGTATATAGAAAATGCTAACGACGGAAAATTTGTATTAACCTAGAATGGAGATGAAACATTTTAAATATATAGAAATATATATATTTATGAAATTTAAGTAATAAGCTACCTTTTGAAAGTATTCGATTTCCTGTTTGTTTTCTACTATTTCAAGAATACTGAAAACATTCGTCGCCAACGTCTATGAAATGCTGTTATTAAATCTACTGAGTACATTTTTTTATTGCCCACTGATAAATAAGAATTGTGAGCTGGCTAATATATCCACCATGGGGAAGTCTAACACCGGATTTTAGCATTGTAGGTCAGAGGTCATTAAACTTACCGCTGTCCCACCAGGGGCCTGAGATATGCACTGTGCTTTTATACTTAAATCAGTCTTTGAATATATTATAATTACCCATTTTTAATCACTTTCGTGCTTTCTGCTTTTTAAATAATATTGATGACACTTAATATACGTTTTGCTGTACTAAGTAATCTAATCAAAGTGCTAAATGTTTTGAATTCCTTATCTCTATATACTATATCAAGAAAACTACATTGGAATAAGTTTATTTTCAAAAAAAAAAAAACGAAAAGTAACTGTTGTTGTGCATCTACTAGAATCCTCGGAATTTTGAGTCAAAATCTCTAATCTAAGTTTCAGAGTAAGTGAAGTAAATATCATAAAAGAAGAATATAAGAACGTAAAGGAGCTAAAACTTTGCATAGTTATAAGTAAGATTGTCATGTTACAGTAAACATTACTCTACATCCACCTGTCCACAGTTGTGAAACAGCACAATTTGTAGAAGTAGAATGAATACAATTTTGTTAACTTGGCAATGAAGCTCATGCCCTTCGTTTTCTTTTTCGTAGATACTACGTTGTTGCGACTGATTTGCCAACTGATGATGAGAAATTTTATGACCTTAGTCATAAATATGCAAAGCTACGCTCCCATTTGTTTTCATACTGTTTGTTTTATATTTTATTTTTGGATGAGTAAATTTGATAGCAGAGCATTTTTGTCCCTAATTGCTCTATCAAAATGAAGCTACAACATTGGGAAGGTGGTGGGGATGGGTGGTTAGTGTTATGAAGTTAGGTGTAAGGAATATCGTTGGGTATGACAGAGGTGAGAAAGCGGTCGGATTTTGATCAGTTTCTAACGGATTCGTAGATTAAAGTACTCTAAGGCGTAAGTGAACGGCCTCCTTTCTTGTTCAGCAGGTGCTGAAATTATGAGAACCGATGATTACCAGACATTGTACTCTGACATATAGGGAAAACATGTGTGCAAGGTCAAGAAGAAATGGACCTATTCGGGGTAGGTTTGGGAAATGAATATAAGAGACAGGAATTCAACGAAAATAAAATAAAACTGGGATATGTGAGAGAGAACGAATAGACTGACATAAGCGAAGGAAAAAGTAATATGCTGCCAGTAAGAAATAAGACATATTTTTGAATCCATTGTGCTAGTGATTATAGTAAAAAACAGCAATTTGTTAGGTGTATGAGTTAATCTTTGTTAGGAATAAATACAATCTAAATAACTTTAATGGACATAAAAATGAAAAGTGAAGTGCGAGAATAGCACGATTTGTTTGAATTTAAGCACAAAGTTACACAATGGGCTATCTGTGCTCTGCCCACCGCGGGTATCGAAACCCGGTTTATAGCATTGTAAATCCGCAGACATGCCGCTGTGTCACTGGGGAAGGTGGGTGGTAATAGCACGATAGTAACAAAGTGGTGTCAGAAGTGGACAATATATAACGGTTAGCTGCCATATAACTAAATTGTTTGTTGATCACAATATATTTCAACTAACTTTACGTTTTGTGCATTTCCATGTTATTTATTATTATTTTGAAACCTCCGTGTACTAAAATATGAGTTTTAATATATATATTAATATTCGCGCCAGTTTATAAAACTATTAATTTGATTGAAAATATATTTTCTAAAACAGATGCACATGAACTATTTAATTTTTTTTTTATTATGACAAGAAAATAACATAACATCTATGTCCCCATACGTCGTTAGAACCGGTGTTGAACGATAAAGAAATAGCCAACTTTATTAAGTTCCTTAAAATTCCTTTCGTGGTTAGTCGAAACAGTTTTATCACTTTTTTCTTACGTCAAAAATGATTTTCGTCTTTGTTTCTGAAGATTAGTTCTATCTTAAGTAATGCAAAAAGCCACATTAATAATTTAGATAAAAAAAATAAATTTTAAGTTCTTCATACAGAATAAGTTAATTTCTATTAGTTTCCATCGATTTATTTTAAGGTCTTATTTGAGTACGAAAATGCAAGTTTAAATATTCGAGCAAGTTGTTCAGTTGTTAAAGAGTAAAGCAACATTGGGCTATCTGCTATGTTCACCGCGGGTAATCGAGACCCGGATTTCAGCGTTGTAAATCAGTAAACTTACCGCTGTCCTACCGGGTAACATTCGAGCAAGAAAGGTTTAATGTTGTGAACAGGAAATCATGAACAAGAAAGACGCAATGTCGTATATTCGTAGTTACGCAACTAAGAAAGACAAAATATTGTGAACTGTAAGTAAAAGTGGCCAAGAAATACATAGAGGAAGCCATGCAAAAGGTGACGAAAACAAGAAGTAAATAGTGTTGTATGCTGGAAGTGAGGCGAACAAGAAATACATAATGTTGTGTACTGGAATCAGTGTTAGCAAAAAATAAACAGTAATGAGTACAGGAAGCAATACAAACAAGAAATATACAATTTTGTGAACAGGAAGTGATGAGAACAAGAAACACGCAATACTCTGTACTGGAAATGATAAGAACAAGAGATTCACAGCGTCGTGTACTGAAAGCGATGCGATCAAGATATACACAGTATTATGCACAGGAAGTAAAGAATTTATCTTTTTCTATTAGAAATATTTTTTCATATCAACAAGCACATTTGTTAAATATTTTTCATTTTGAAGTAAATGTGAGATATTTTTCCATTCAGGCAAGAAGAAGAACGGTGCGAGCTGTAGGTGTCTAGGGCATTGTAAAAAATATAAAACACATGCAATGTATACAAATAGGTGATGAACACAAAGGATTTAAAAAAAACGTGAATTTAATGAGAGTTCTAAATGCGATGCATTATATATATTTCACACGTTTGATGTCAACCGTGTTAGGTGTTACTACGTGACTATCATACAACATTAGTTTCATGTCTGCTGTCTGTTTGTTTTTGTTTTTGGAATTTCGCGCAAAGCTACACGAGGGCTATCTGCG
>NW_013665832.1:6882-9985 GCF_000517525.1 Limulus polyphemus | reverse complement strand
GTCGAGCGCCTTATCCACCTGGCCATGTGTCTGCTATCCATCACACAGTGTTGGCTTAGTTCATGTATTCTACACTCTTCATTTTTGATGTGTTTTGTCATTTGAAAGTTCACTCTTCGCAACACATTATATCACATATAGTTCCAAAAGTTGTTAATAGATTGGTTTAATTTTATTTAAAGTTAACACATTAACAAAAACATATATTTTAGATCTCCTACAGTTCAAATAAATATATGTCTTTCTCGTTTGTTTTTCAATTTTTTAATTTTTTGCAAATTAAAATATGGGATATCTTAAACCACCCCTTACGCTTAATTTTTACTAAGTTCTAACTGTTCTCTAACGAAAATGCGAACTTATGTTGTGACTTTTATAATATTTATCTTGACTCGTTCTAATCATATTCGTAAGAGTGGGTAATTTTCTTGTAATGAATTAAACGTATAGACTTTACTATACATCTGAAAGATTTAGGTATATCTTGTGTATAAGCTTTTCTTCTTTACTTTGTATTATACAGATATCGTTCCTATGAAACTGTATGTATTCACTGCAACTATCTTTGTGGTTTTGTTTGAGTTTATTGCATTCTTTTTAACAATTTCTGTTTATGAGTTCGATGTTAATTATTTTCCTATGAGTAAACTGCTATTTTCATAAAATAATTATCTAGCATGCTAGTATAATACGAATTTGCACAAGATAGATAATTCAGCAGTAAGGCTAAATCTCTGGAAAAAGAGGCACGCTATTCCTGACATACCGAGCAGGGGAATTCTGGATGGTTTTTACAGGATAATCTGTGGACAGTCAGTTTCATGGAAAAATGGCGTAAACTAAATAGGTCGTTTATTTATTTCAAGGTTCGTTGCAATGCAATTGTGAATAAACTGGTAATTCAAATGTAGACGTTTGTTTTTAATGAAAAACATTCAGCGAGAATTTAAAATGTCAGATCTGGGCGGTAAGGCTGTCATACCATTAATTCACGTATAGATGAGGTTTATACACAAGTTGAAGAAAAACTCAGCTTGTGGGCTTATTATGCTATAAATCAAGCTTGATAAACAGTGAAGAAACAAACAATCACTAGATAAACTGTCAACTATGCAAACATAAACAAAACATTATTTGAAGTGAAATAAAGGCGATAGAAAGGAATATCCTAATTAGAATGATACGAAAATGTGCATCAGTGTGCTGTTATATTAAACACAATTACAACTAACATTTAAATCTCGATGAGGAGAGAATTTTTTTTTTGTTACTCTCAAGTAGAATTTAGTAAAATAATTCAAATGAAACATAATATGAATAAATAATAAAATAAGAAAGATTGTAGAATATCATTATAACCAACAGGGTTATGTTTTGAATCATAATTAAGTATTTATTAATTGCTGTTTTGTGTAAAATCATAGTTAGATCAATAATATAAGTTTCTCTATTACCTAACCAACTGAACCACACTATATATATTTAAGATTTAAGAGCGATAGAGACAGAGGTTTAACCATCACTGATTAAAATGGTTAACCAGCACTTGAGAAAATGCTGGAGTAATGGATTTCACGTGTAACTTGTTTTGACCCAAACAAATTTTATATTGACTCTGTTCACTTCGTACCATACTTCTTCTACTTTTATTTGTCGAGTTTCTGAGGTTCAGCTTCTTAAATATTGTTTCCTACCTACAAGTGCAACACATTCACTCGGAGCGTGGCATTTTATTTTATTTGATGGCACTTGTATCATTATGATTTTAAATGTTTTTATATCTTCAACGTTTTTTGTAACTGTCTTGATATTTTGTTTAAGTTGAGGATAATTCAAACTTTCTTGTATTTGTGAACATAATCAGGATTTTGAAGAGGAGAGTTTTTATGCTATTGGCGAGTGATATAGTACATATATACATATAATCAGGGGCGGATTGGGCCGCCGGGACACCGGGCAAAATCCCAGTGGGCCGGTGACGCCTGGGCCAGTGGGGTGATAACCTGGTTATACTGTCTCAATGGCCCCCCCAGTGGCACAGCGGTATGTCTGCGGACTTACAACGCTAGAAACCGGGTTTCGATACCGTGGTGGGCAGAGCACAGATAGCCCATTGTGTAGCTTTGTGCTTAATTCCAAACAAATAAACCGTCTCAATGCTACTGACTAACCTACTGTACATCTATATATATATGATCCTGGTTTTTGAGTATTTGCCCGGGTCGTTTAAAGCTGCCAGTTCGCCCCTGCATATGATGTATTAATTTTAAAAGTTAATTAAAAGGCTAATTTAAAATACTAATAATGATGATAATTTAGGACACAGTGGTGACAGTAAGATTTGTTTTGCTTCACATTTTCAGACATTCTTATTGCCTAAATAACACTGAACTGGTGCAAAGATACCTATTTAGAAGGTAAAGATCGTGAGGACTTGATATGGCCTCATTAGAATAGAAAATTTATTGCATCATATTCACACTACACTGCTCGAAATAATTGGTGAGATTTTTTCATTCTAGTTGTAAAAAAGGCACAATTACTGTTATTAAGTAATTTTATTTACATATCTCAGTTAATTTTTGTGCAAATAAAAGATTTCAAGTGACTAGTCATGTGATCTGCCATATATATATATTTCAGTGATATATAAAAGGGAAGGAAATACATTGTTCATAGTTAACGATATGAATAACAGAAGTGTGGGAATAGATTCAGACTATTAGTGAAATATGCTAGGACCATAACAAAGACAGTTAGAAATTTCATGACGTGGTAGGAAGTAAGCATGATGTTGGACTAGCTTTCACATCACTATTACAATTGGCCGGAGACCTGGACAGGCAACTCCACAAGATGACCGTTTCTTGACATTCTACGTTTAACATAATCGGGAGGTGGGGACAGATCATTTTCCTAAAAGAATCCAAAGGCTCAAAGCAGCAACTGGGCTACAAGTCAGATGTAAATAGTCAGAAACAGGATTAATAACGTTGGCCCTTATGTCACACGACCAATATCGTGTGTAATTTATCAGATAGCCACAAATAGCTGGTCTTTAGTGATGTCAAGAACAACTTAGTCAAACGATATGGGGCGAAGT
>NW_013665832.1:3994-6342 GCF_000517525.1 Limulus polyphemus | reverse complement strand
TAAAATATGTGTTAGGAATTTTCGTATAATCTTTCTGAAAGATCTTTTATGTTTAATTATAATTTCTATTTCTTTTGTTAAAGTTCATTTTTTTTTTGGAAATAGTATTTTGGTGTTGATTTGTCTGCTGCTTGAAGAATACTGTAACTAATTAAAATACTGAATAGATTCAAATATTCTTTATTTTCCACAAATTTACAACTTTGGTAGACAGAGCTTGAACTTTAGCATTTAAACTTTGATGACTTTCGGTAATGTATATCTTAAATAAGTTTATGCAAATATTTTTATGGATATCCAGCTTTAAGAACTTAACCATTCTATATAATGTAACTTTGGTGTTTCATGAAATACTACCGAAAGTATTGGACTTGCAGTTATAAGTTTGTATGAATAACATAGCATGCAATTTAAACCAAGCTCGTGTGAATAAAAGTTAGAGAACTCAAATTGTTTTGATTTTAGTGAATTTTTGCAGTATATTTGATTCAAAAGGATAAGGCAAGTACTGGACAAATATATTGTGTACTGTATCGTAATATATCTAAAGATATCGCTCTATTTATTGAAACGCATTTCTCATGTTTGTTTGTTTTTTATACAAAATGGGTCATGTTGGTAAAACAAGTGAAATTTACTGAAAGGCATATCATATAAGTTATAGCATTAGTCATCGTTTTAGTGTTTAGCTGGTCATTGAAATATCTAGATAATGACGGTGGGTTACATTTTCTGATCTTAATTAAGTAAACTGAATCCAATCTGATAAAACTTACACTGGTTTCTGGTGACGAACGATAGATGCCACTAGCTGTTACTATTTCAATTTACACAGTACTAATAGTAAATTCAACGTTGAAATCCACACAGACGATTAGTCGCACATTATAAGAACAACTTGCTTTTGTTAAGCTACAGATAGAATCGTGACGCTATGGGTAACAAGTTTAGCACTTATATACTTGGTTCCAGGTTAATTCCCGACCACTCAATAGTGCAATGTCGCTAAGGTATATGTCAAAACCATTTCCAACTATGAATATTGGTATGATAAAATCTTTAAGTGATGTACAGCCAAATAACACAGCTTTTCTAAGCGTTCTTCATTTAAGCAGAAAAACTCATACATCAGAACGTGCAGGCCATCAACAAGCTCCGAAAGAACACTCGAAGTCAATCCACAACACCCATATACGCAAAGTAGGTACTATGGTTATGAAAGAGAGCTTTACAACCCAAAATAAGCCATTGTGATGAAACTGGAACTTATTCTACTATAGTTTACAAAAGAATAAGTTCACAAATGCTCATACGTTTCCAGCTACGCCTCGAAATTATCTACTGTTTTCATGAAAAAGATGACTGAAGAGACTGCACGGTAATCCCATTCCGCCATGTACCTTCAAGTCATCCACTGAAGCTTCAGTGGACTTTTGGAGCTTTTTTGGAGTTGACGTCCACGTACTGTAGAAAATCTTTGAAAAACAAATTATGAGGTATATAATCTTGGATTGACTTATTCTTATTCGTAGAAGCTTGGTAAAATGGAAATTGCTGTGCCAAACAATAGTTCATAATCATGGCCATCAGAATATATGCGCTTGACGACAGGAGAAGTAATGGCTAGTGTAACATGAAACCTGTTGTGACACATCGACAAAGCAAAATGGTGGTTATTGTATAATGTACAATATCTATAAATATTAAATATAGATATATCAAAGTTTTATTTCTGTTTATTTCTTGAAGTAAAATAATTAGTTGTTTATATTTTAGCGAAAAGATACACAATGGTCAACATGTACTCTATCCACCTCGGGGAACCAACCCCCGGATTTTAGTGTTGTAAACTTAGCGCTGACCCATCGGGGAACAATAACAATTCAAATATTTTAAGTTTGTGTTTCTTTCTATAAAACGGATTATGTCTAAATGACTAACACAAGCACCACAACAAGATACTATGAAAACAAGTTTTACTTTGTTGTTTAATACGTTTACCCCACTAATGTCTGTGTCTTCCAAAAGTTTTCGGAGTTTTAAATAAAAGTGACGTTTTCCAAGGTACAAATATCAAAGACGAAATATCGGAAACTACGAAAAATTCCTGGTACGTATTAACCCTCATGTGAAGAAATAACAATGAATACATTGGACATGCCTCGGTCAACTTTATAAAATGGATTTATATTTAGTATCTTTTACAATAAACCTAGTATCCTATAATGCATAAAGAATTTTGATATTCATAATTTTTAACCATCAACAACTTACATTTTAATACTCTATAGCATATTTTCTTGCCTCTCTCTTCTTAATACATCAACATATTGGCAGTATTCAAATTC
>NW_013665832.1:0-3115 GCF_000517525.1 Limulus polyphemus | reverse complement strand
TAGATTTATGAATAAACTAGAAAAGTCAGCGCTCATGATGTGAATTTTTAGCATTTCAATAAACGATGACAGGAAACACTGTTATTTACTAAATTTAAAAACATATTTATATTAAGAAGCTATTTACGAAGACTTAATATATTCTGAAAGATCATTTTAAAAACTACGCATGAAATACCACAAGTCACAATGACATATCTCGATGACTATCTTTCGATGGATAATAGCATTAGAATTGTTACATGAACATAGCTAAGGTTTTGATATCTAATATACATAAGATAACTCTTTACAACCGCAGAAAAAATATTCCTCGTGGCAAACATGAAAATAAGCCCGAGTTTTATTTCACTTCAATGCAATGCTTTACTGTAATAAGTAAAATATGCTTCAGAGTAGAATAAGGAGATAACTTTATAGTCCCTGCGATCACCACCGAAGTAACCAGACACGTGATAAGCCGCTGACCTACCTTTGTTTTACCTTTGACCCTCGCATCTGTTATAAAGTTGCGAGGAATATGTTAATCTCGACAATCTGCGTCATCCGGAAAGCGTATAACATTAATTACACGATTCCTATCTACCACGCAGTTCAGGATAGGGTTATAGAGAAGACTTTAGAGAATTTACTTCAGAGACCGAAATCACGAGTAGAGCAATAAGCTTCCCTATCCCATTTGGCTTTCTGTACAACATTCTACGAAGGTACCCCTGTAAAGCGATAGTTCCTCCCAGAATATAGGAATAAAGAGAAATCCCTTGTGAGAAAATATACTTTGGAGACCAGTATTAGTCTAAAAACAGCATGGTAAATGTGAGTACACTATAAGAACTATTTTATAAAAATGTCTCTTCATAACTGATTTGGTTGGAAGA
The DNA here is from genome assembly GCF_000517525.1 of Limulus polyphemus. Classification (NCBI taxonomy): domain Eukaryota; kingdom Metazoa; phylum Arthropoda; class Merostomata; order Xiphosura; family Limulidae; genus Limulus; species Limulus polyphemus. Next base: position 2,237 of record NW_013665832.1, on the reverse strand, counting down.
CAGAATATCCCTTTGTAAAATATATATACTTTCAATTTTCTCAGTTGTGTAGGGCTGTTTGTTTATGACCAAGTTACTAAAGCTGTCTGACGCCGTCCCTAATTTTGAACTGTCGACCATAGTGAAAGTACCCCACCAGCAACACCCATCGTCAACTCTTGGGGTACTCTTTACCAACGAATATGGAATTGGCCGTCATAGTATAACATGACGCCTTCAGGGCTAAAAGGTGTGAGCATAGTAGGCGTCAGGTTTCGATCCCACGACCTGCAGATTGCGAATCGAGCGCCCTAACCACCCAGCCATCCCAAACTAGTTGTGCAACGATTTTTTCGATAAACTGTGAACTCAGTACCTGACTTCCAGTATTTCAAAGCACTGTTAGTCTAAACCACACCAATTCATTTTTTACAGGGTGAAGTTTTTCCAACTGGTTTAAAATATATCATTTTCAAAAAAAAATACATTTTCATGGTAGTATTTATGGAAATAAATTACAACTGTTCTTTTTTTTTATTTCCATTAAAAAAGATATCATCATTTATTTATACGCTCAAAAACAAAGCAGAGGTCAGCTGTGTGAGCAAAAACCCCTTTTTCACATTTGGATGAAAAACACAACTGGCCTGATCTTTATTAATACAATTCGTCTATACTCTAGGATAAGATAATCCGATCAGTCTTAATTGGCTAGACATGGCCTAGTGGTTAGAGTGCCCAGGCTGGGATTCCGAGGGTTCTTGGTACGCGGACGATTATAGCAAAAAATGCGACCCGCACTTTTAAACTGTGAATGCGCTATAAGAGTGACAATCAAATCCCATTATTCCATCAGATAAGAGTAGCCGAAGAATTCGCGGTGGGTGTTATTGAGGAGCTGTCTTCCTGCTAGTTTGTGACTTCAATATTCTAAAAAGCAGACTAACAGTTTTGGGTATATCTTTTGAACGATTTTACAAACTATCTGTTTAATATAAAATATATTAACGTCATAACTACTATTAATATACGCACATATTTAGATTAATTTCCTTCTGTACCTGAACGGTGGTGTATTGCAATGTTGTTGTTGTTTTTAAATATAATCTAACATATGATTAGAAAATAAGTAAAGTTACATTGCAAGTATGAAAAGCAAATTCCATCTAGATTATATTATCTTTCATACTATCACTAGTTCTCAGTCTCAGTCTCTGTAAATTAACATAAATTCAAACTTTATACACTTTATGCTATTTAATTTTTTCCATAGGTTTGGTTGGTATTTTCGCTATCCTTTTATGTGCTTATAAGAGCAGAACACCATGTAGAAAACAGGAAACAATCTCTAAAATCACAACAAATTAGACAACAACCAGGAAGTCCTGCAGGAGACTGGTGGCAGGTATGGTGGCGTAATTACATCAAAGAAGTTACAGATCCCACAGCAAGGCCTCATATTCATACAACTCTACCAGTTTCATTGACAGTACCAACTACACCAGTACTTCCAATTACGAGATCTCATCCACAGTCTGTTCCAAAGCGAAAACTTCCATCCTCAACAAGAGCCCCTCCAATACAAAAAATACCTCCTTATCCTCCTGTAAGAAGACCACCATCAGTAACGAGACGTCCTATCAAACGTCCACCACCACCTCCTGTTACCAGACCAACACCTATAACAAAGTCTCCTTATCCTCCTGTAATAAGATCTCCACCAGTAACAAGACGTCCTATCAAGCGCCCACCACCATCTCCTGTTACTAGATCTACACCTTCGCCTATAACAAGGCCTCCGACAGTAACGAGACGTCCAGTCAAACGTCCACCACTAACTCCTGTTACTAGGCCTATAACAAGGCCTCCTCGTCCTCCTGTAATAAGGCCTCCACCAGTAACGAGACGTCCAATCAAACGTCCTCCACAATCGCCTGTTACTAGACCTATACCTATAACAAGGCCACCTCGTCCTCCTATAATAAGGCCACCACCAGTAACGAGACGTCCAATCAAACGTCCTCCACAATCGCCTGTTACTAGACCTATACCTATAACAAGGCCACCTCGTCCTCCTATAATAAGGCCACCACCAGTAACAAGACGTCCTATCAAGCGCCCACCACCATCTCCTGTTACCAGACCTACACCTATAACAAGACCTCCTCGTCCTCCTGTAATAAGGCCTCCACCAGTAGCGAGACGTCCAATCAAACGTCCACCACCATCTCCTGTTACTAGACCTACACCTTCACCTG
>NW_013665831.1:831707-845685 GCF_000517525.1 Limulus polyphemus | reverse complement strand
CGGGACGAACAATACTAAGGAAGGGGCAGTGTTACGACAGCGGAAGTCACATAACGCTGGTAACACCTAATGAGTATCTAGAAGGTTCCTGAAGACTCGAGCGTTTGTCAGACGCTCTCTATTTTGTATATATAAGACCGGCAAGAAGCGATGGCATAAATAATTGCAGACAGGCAGAGACAGAGATGGACAATTGAGTCAAGCGCGGTAGTGACCGTTACTAAAGTGCGTGAATCGTTGTGAATTATAGCGTGTGTTGAAGTTAAAGTGACTCTGTAAATTAAGTGTATTGCAAAGTTGTATTGAGAAAGAATAAACTAGTTTTATTTAAGAAAGGACTTGTATTGCTAAAGTTTCACCCGAAAGAAATTATACGGGAAATTAACAAACGACCAGAGACGTAACAATATGATTCTCATTATCCAGTTTGTGATATTAAAGAAACCATGTTATTATACACTCTTCTTTACTTTAGAACCATATCACTAAACACTCTTCTTTACTTTCACTCAAGAAGCGCGGATTGGCCATCTCGTATAACTTTGAAATTCGGAGCTAGAGAGCTAGATTCGAATATTGCAATGCTACAAAATATTCTCCGGAATTGAAGCTACTGGTGCGTTATAAGAGTGACAATCAATTCTTTTGCGTTGACGGTCGGAGATAGGATACTGTTTTCTGGCTTTTTTTTCCATCTGATCGGTTTTACAAAATTACTGGCAAAGATATGTAGCTTTAGTAGCTTTGCCAGAAATACAAAAATAATTTCACTCAAAAATTCTTATTAATAAGTACTAATATGGCCTTCTTTCGTTAACGCTGTTGTAATTTGACTCGCTGCGGGATCAACAAGACTAGTTTGCCAGTTTTTCTGAATTATGAGCAGTTTAATTCGAGAGAATAATAATGAATGATATACGGTGCTAAAACAAACAAATAATATAATGTTAAAATTTCTTAGCCTAACATAAATAAAATTGATGAAAAATTACACCTTAGAAAATTAATCCAGTTCACAACAAAATTGGGTTGAAAATCTCTCTTATTGAGCAAAATGCCTCGTTGGAACTCTACATAAAGGTTATAGGTTGGTTGACTTATTATTATACACTCTTTTTATAAATATCATTTTTTTTACTAAACATGACGAGACATTAACAACAATATGAGTTTAAGACTTTGATTGTGCTACAGAATAAGGATAATAATATTAGAAAAATATGGTTTTAAAATAAGGCATCACATACAGTGTATTTACAAACTGTAATAGCATTTAGTTTGTACTATTGATATGCAAGCTCAAACAGTGTGATGATGTCACATCAAGATTAGTTATTAAATGAACACGAGTTGATTTATTTCAGGGAAAAGGCATTAAAGTAGACACTTATTCAACGTTACGATGGTAAGCTCGTACCTTTTTTTTTACAGGTAAATTTGTTTTTCATTAAACCACTTTAATTCGCGTTACATAAAACAAGTTTAGGAGGTAAGTGCAAGTTTCAGTAAATTATTGAGGTAAGTGTAAGTTTCAGTAAATTATTGAGGTAAGTGCAAGTTTCAGTAAATTATTGAGGTAAGTGCAAGTTTTAGTAAATTATTGAGGTAAGTGCAAGTTTCAGTAAATTATTGAGGTAAGTGCAAGTTTCAGTAAATTATTGAGGTAAGTGCAAGTTTCAGTAAATTATTGAGGTAAGTGCAAGTTTCAGTAAATTATTGAGGTAAGTGCAAGTTTTAGTAAATTATTGAGGTAAGTGCAAGTTTAGGTAAATTATTTTAAAGGAAACATTTTTTCTACATGTCAAGGTTGAGTTCAGATCGTTATATATTGTTCCTTTTCTCAAAGGTAAAATAGTCCGAGAAATTTTAATAATCAATGCAGTTAATTAGGGCAATATATCACTTTGAGAGAAAATAACCGTGTTAGATATTATTAATAATATACAATATTGTAAAAGTTAATCATTTTAGTACTAGAAAAAAAAACGACCTTATAACACCAAATTATTGTTTTGTTTTTAATTCGACACTCAACGTTTTGCTTTACAGCTTCTTTAGGAGCGTTCCACTGAAACACAAACCGTAACTGAAAGTAAATAGAAAGTTAATCATGTCTAAAAATTTAAAACATTTCATTTGTATTATATCTACAACAAAACTAGTTAAACAGCTACCATTTTAGAACAAATGGAAATAAGTAAATCTTCTAACAATTCCATAATTATAGAATACTAAATCCAAATGTGAACTAGAAAAATAATGGATACGAGATATAATTTATGTATTTAAATTTTAGATAAAGCTAGTCTAGAGGTGATAAGCTAGTTTTTATGTGAATATTCCTAGAAAATTTGTGTTAACTTAAATAATTTTTATGTAAGATCTATTTTTTTGTACTAAATTCAAAACACTCGTTTCATAATTTTGAGACGTAGTATCTATAATCTTCAATATGCTAACTTTATACATCAAGATTCATTATATATTAAATTTGTACATCAAGATTCATCATATATTAGTTTTATACATCAAGATTCATCATATATTAATTTTATACATCAAGATTCATCATATATTAATTTTATACATCAAGATTCATCATATATTAATTTTATACATCAAGATTCATCATATATTAATTTTATACATCAAGATTAATCATGAAGGACGGGAAAGTAATGAAATTTTTATTGTTTTGGTTCAATGATAACCCCCAGAGCTTATAACGCTAAAGATCTGGGTCCGATACCTGCACTAAACAATATAATGTTCAGGTAGTGATTTTGAAAAATAACTCACCACCTTATTCATGAATTTATTTTTTCCCAAACTCTTTTTTCTCCAAACTAGGAAGTAATGCTTTTTACCTGTGCGTATTTGACCTAAGTGATTATAAGAATATTTTAAAGCAATATATTACTGTTATTTATACTGTCTTTGACGTTATAAAAAATTATTCATGTTTATATAACATTTTAGCTTATAGTACAACTAATTTATTATTTTCACAGATTAGCGAATCCATAGTTCTTAAGTTTTCTGTTTAATTTCCTATTTTGTGATAGGATTCTATGGTATGAACAATGTTTAAGGACACACTTGTTCAGAATTTATCACCGAAGCTATTACTATAACTTAAGTTAAATGTAGAAACATGTTAAATTTTATTAGACTACGCTTTTAAAGAACTCCTTGACGAAAGGTTAATGCTGGGTATCTACAAGTTGTACAGAGCAGCAAACAGCCTATGTTAAACTGGTACCTCTTATGCAGGTGAGACAGGTGTAGCAGAGTAATTAACGTATCGGACTGTGAACCCGAGAATCTATGATTCGCATATTGTTGCCGCAAAATCGGTATCCGCACACTGAAACCGTGGATGAAATATAAAGGTGACGATCAAATCCTACTATTCGAATAGTATAGACCAAGATTTAACTGAAAGATGCTGTTGATTTGCTGCTTTCCCTCTGGGACAGCTAGTGCAGATAGCCTTTCACAAATGTTCTGAACAAACAAATTATTCCTTATTCTATCTATGATATTATTTAATGCTACAATGAAACCAAACTAATTTCTTCTTCCTTTCTCTTCAGTTTTGTTTTTCACTGCATAAACAATCGGAAGAAGACTAATCCAATTTTGCTTTAGTATCTCTTAATGTTTACCCATTACTTTCACAACATATTTAAATTTCCGATATCCTGTTCCACGCCACATATGATTATGGTCTAAATTAATAATTACATGTATTGCTAGAACGAGATTTGAATAACCCACCGGACGTACATATCACGGAAAACTCGTTTAGCAGCATCGATCCTGGTAAGCAAGAGATTAGTAAGGAAAATAACAAAACTATATTTATAAATATTTTACAGACAAATTCTAAACTTTTCCAGTGAACATCTGACATGATTTTATTTATCAAAAAAGCAAAAAGTATTTCACTTATTTTATGAAGAAATGGAAGTTATGTTTTCTGTAGCGATCGAAGATGAATAGTAATCTTTTCAACTATGGTCGAAGTTGAAGATCTTTGTCAATTATTATCTTCAACTGAAGCCAACGGTTATACAAGATGAAGATATTTGTCCATTATTATCTTCAACTGAAGCCAAAGGTTCTACAAGATGAATATCTTTGTCCTTTATTATCTTCAGCTGAAGCCAACGGTTATACAAGATGAAGATCTCTGTCCATTATTATCTTCAACTGAAGCCAACGGTTCTACAAGATGAAGATCTTTGTCCATTATTATCTTCAACTGAAGCCAACGGTTCTACAAGATGAACATATTTGTCCTTTATTATCTTCAACTGAAGTCAACGGTTATACAAGATGAAGATATTTGTCCATTATTATCTTCAACTGAAGCCAACGGTTCTACAAGATGAATATCTTTGTCCTTTATTATCTTCAATTAAAGCCAACAGTTTCTATAAGATAAATAAAGCTTTTCTTTCGTTCATTTGAATATCAGGTTGTTTAAAAAAATAAATAAAATAAAAACAAGAAAAATAGATATTCAGTAATTATAAAACAAATTATCAGTTATTTCATGCTAACCGTACTTATCCGGCGTTGCCCGGGTATTACTTGAACAAAGGGCCGATGTCTAGCTATTTTTAAGGAGAAAGGGTCAAAGTTTCTCTTTTCATGTAACAATACATGCCAAATATATAAAGGTACTAATACTGAAAAGAAAGACATACTATTTTCAAGCGTTCTATGAATTTGAAATTAGTACACACAAATATTTAAACATAATCATTTCCACTAATAATATGAATACTAACACGTTTGTGAGTGTTTTGTTTTAAACCTCTTGTTGCAAAACTGTTATTGTTTTACATTATTGGCGGAAATGATAATATGAATTCTGTTACGTATTACAATTTCAAATAGCCTAAAACTGAGTTAAGTTGTAATTTAGATTTAGTAGTTAAATATATGCCGATATGTATCCAATTTGTGATATTTGCCAACAAGATTGATACACTCTGTTTTCTTTTTTAATACAAATATATTGTTACGACAGCGGAAGTCACGTGACGCTGGTAACACGTGATGAGTTTCTAGAAGGATCGGGGAACATCACGAATAATCCAGTATTTTCTAGGCGCCCTCTATTCCTGTATATAAGCGCGCCAGATAAAGCGAGACAATTAATCGGATTTGGAATATCAGATAGAGAGATTGAAGATATAGACACGGATAGTTGAGTCAAGCGGGCGGTAGGCACTGTAAGTAAAGCGCGTGAATCGTTGTGAATTATAGCGTGTGTTTAAGTAAATGTGACTGTGGAAATTAAGTGTATTACAAAGTTTGTAACGAGAAACAATAAACTAGTTTTATTTAAGAAAGGCCTTGTATCGCTGAAGTTTCTCGGAAAGACTTTCCACGGAAAATTAACAAACGAACAGAGACGTAACAATATTGTAATATACAAACAGTAATGCAATTTACAATAACAGTTATTACAAGTAATGATGTATATGCAAAAGTTTTACAAACTCACATGCAATATAAAGTCTTCTTTCTAGTCTGGAACTTCCTTGATATCTTATCAATTGTTCACGATGAGCGTGTTAATTTCGAGTTGATGTAGGTACAATTCACTTAATAGGGAGCTAGCTAGCTCTGTGGTCTTCCCTGATTACACACCGATTTAAAATTTCCTACCGATGACGTTAGGTAATGTTTTCGTAAAAGTTTGGAGAGTTTCTCGTAATTTAAGTTACGCAACAATACAAACGCTACACTAGCGATTAGGTACACAGATATATTGTTGATTCTTACACTCGAAAATCTTCTGCAACTTTAACAATATAAGTTATGTACATTTCTAAATATAAATTTATTTTAAAGAAACATCGATATTATAATATATATATATATAATAGTAAATCCGTCACAGTTCTAATACATTTATACGTGGTTTCTTTTAAAAGAAAGTAAAATAATAACATTTTTGTAACAACAGATTCTAGAAGAAAAAAAACGTTAGTACAGAATAAAATCGAAGTTCTTGCTCAGCCGGCCCGGCATGGCCAGGCAGTTAGGGTGCTCGACTTGCAATTTGCGGGTCGCGGGTTCGAATCCCCATCCCATCAAACATGCTCGCCCTTTCAGCCGTGGGGGTGTTATAATGTGACGGTCAATCTCCCATTCGATGGTAAATGAGTAGCCCAAGAGTTGGCGGTGGGTGGTGATGACTAGTGGCCTTCCCTCTAGTCTTACACCGCTAAATTAGGGACGGCTAGCGCAGATAGCCCTCGTGTAGCTTTGCGTGAAATTCAAAACAAACAAACTTGTTCAGCCCGCTATCTAATTGGTATAATCAATCACTCTCTCGGCTAACCGAACTACTCAACATTGTAATTTAAAATCAAAGACAATATTTAGAAACTTACTCAAACACAGTATCTATGTGTTTCGATGTAAAATTAAACCTTCAGTTTTACAATATATTACTTGAAGTGTAAAAATTTCTTTATTTTGTCTCTACATAATACCTATAATTGTATTTTCTTATGTTTATTATATCGAAGCAATATAAATACCTATTTGAAAATGGAGTTCCACAATTAATGAATTGTTATCGTTTGGTGCATTGTTGCTCGATGAAGTCCTCGGTAAGAGGGTCAAAAGCACGCAAATAAAAGTAAATAATTTACCTACGTTATGAGTCTTAAACAACATTCATTAGGGGTTAGTTAAGCACGATAGAAAATATCCCTCACCATTTGTGATACTCTTCTCGAGTAGGCCTTTCTCCTCCTCTCACTTTCTGGTGAAACTCACAGCTACAATACTTGTTCAGAAGTGATTTTTGTAAAATGACTGAAGAATTTTTTACATCATTCGTATCTCTTTATTTCAAATTTGTTTTTGTTTTTTGATGCACGGGTAATAACGACTTTTATTAAAATGATTATCTGTCAATTTGAAAATCAGAAATGCAAACGAACCAGCATTTAAATATAATCATTTCCGCAAATGACATGAATTCTAACACTTTTATACGTGTTTTTTGTTTAAAACCTGTTGTTATAAATCTGTTATTATTATTAAACACTTGTTCCCCAACAATTTGTTGTACCAAGCGACAGACGGCAGCACATACTTCTCTCTTATTATGGCTTAAGAGCTATAAAGGCACAATTATAAGCCAAAAATAATACACAGATGTACGTACACCCTCAGAATTCCCTTAGTATGCCTGAGCTATGGAACTGACACACACAGGCTGTTTTATTAGTATATATTGCTGAAACTATAGGATATAATCATGTTCTTTAGATACATCTAACTTCCCATCCATCTTTCTGTAGTTCTATGTTGTCTAATCGACTAAATAAATATCATTGTATTGTTATCTTACAAGAAAAATACTCATTTTAGGTGATTGCATTCTTGCATAGTATCCGTGTACTGCATACAAATAGCATTTAAAAATGTTTCTGGCTGCTGTATATATTCCAATTCAATTGATGAGTTCTGGCCATTGTTTTGTAGGGGACAAAAGATAGATATGTTATGTTATTTTTTATATAAAAATTATATTCGAAACCGGTAATAAAGTTACGAAAAGAATCGTCGACTGTGATTTTACTCTCTTCTGCTAGGCCTTAAAAAGTATTATTATTATTTCACCAAATTCGGCATTTAGCACTGCTGCAAGGAGTGTTTTGGTTTGAAATTTGTTGATACAAACAAAATAAAATCTACATTATCTAGATCATATTCTGAAATAGACTGTATGTTAACGAGACTTGTTATTTATTTTTTATGTATACTTTTTTGGTAAAATCTTGAGCAAATTACTTATGTTTTTGTCTGTGTTTTAGTTAAGCACAAAGCTACACAATGTGCTGGCTATCTGTGCTGTGTCTGCTAGATTTTTAGCGTTATAAATCCGCGGAGTTACCGCTGAGCCACTGTGGGCATGTATTTCCGTCGATAAGAATTTAGTTTTAGTTAAGCACAAAGCTACACAATGTGCTGGCTATCTGTGCTGTGTCTACGAGATTTTGAGCGTTATAAATCCGCGGAGTTACTGCTGGGCCACTGTGCGCATGTATTTCCGTCGATAAGAATTTAGTTTTAGTTAAGCACAAAGCTACACAATGTGCTGGCTATCTGTGCTGTTTCTGCCAGATTTTTAGCGTTATAAATCCGCAGAGTTACTGCTGGGCTACTGTGCGCATGTATTTCCGTCATTAAGAATAAACTAAATTGATATTATTCAAATAATAGGATTATTAGGTTTGTTTTGAATTTCTCGCAAAGCTACACGAGGGCAGTCTGCACTAGCCCTCCCTAATTTAGCAGTGTAAGATTAGAGGGAAGGAAGCTAGTCATCATCACCCACCGCCAATTCTTGGGCTACTCTTTCACTAACGGATAGTGGGATTGACCGTCATACTATAATGCCCCCACGGCTGAAAGGGCGAGCATGTTTGATGTGCAGGAGATTCGAATCCGCGATCCTCAGATTGCGAGTCGAGCGCCCTAACCACCGGAATATTAGGAATACAATATAAGAATTCAGGGCTTTAGTTGAAATGGAAGACTATGAGGTAATGGGAATTAATAGAAATTGTTTGGATTTGTAAAACAATGAAAATTGAATTTACTTTAAAATTCCGCGTTAAACTTCACTGAATAGTGATACTTTTCTCTTAAAAGCCCCCCCCCCCAGTGGCACAGCGGTATGTCTGCGGACTTACAACGCTAGAATCCGGGTTTCGATACCCGTGGTGTGTAGCTTTGTGCTTAATTACAAACAAACTTAAAAGGGTGTGGGATGACTCTTTATATAAGAGATGAATTTAAGCCTATTAGGATTGAAGATTTAGAAATGGTAGAGAAGAGGTTGAATTAATATTAACTACAATCTGGGGTTTAAAAGAGTATAAAGTTTTTAATTGACAATTATTATAGACGATCTACTCAGACAGAAGAGGTAAACGAGAAACTGTGTAGTGATATCAGGGTTGTCACTAATAAGAACATTAATGAAATCACTAAGGGAGACTTTAATTTTAGACGGATTGATTAGGATTATATGGAATAAAATAGTGAAAGAGGGATATTTCTCCAAGTGATACAGAATGCTTTTCTGCACCAAATATTCAGAGAGCCAACTAGATAGAAGCCGTTTTAGATTTATTGTTAATCACTGTTAAGGATATGATTGCAAGCATTCAAGATGAGGAACGTTTAAGGAAGGATGGTCAGTTCGATAAAAAAGAGCCTTTCTAAGCTTCTGAAAGCCACCTTTGAAACCTTTAGATAAGATTTATTATCAGTGAATTGGAAAAATTTGTAAAAAGGTGATGTATGGTTGATATGAGGACTATTTACAAATAAATTTGATTTAAATTCAATATTGGTATATTCCTATATGCCTGTCCTGATTGATCTAATTGGTTTACTAAAGACATATATAAGGGATAAATAATATAAGTTTAAGTATTCAAAACTGACAGATAGGTTGGGAGATTTATAGAACTATAGAAAGCTAGTGCTTTATCAAATAAAAAAGAAAATAGGAAAACCGAAAGAGTGTATGAGATACAGATAAGTGATAGTTTTAAAACTAACATAAAGTGTTATTTCTAAGTGTGTTAAACGTAACCCAAATATTATAAAAGACGATGACGATAAGGGTATTATTAAAGAGTATGAGGTGGCTATATTTACAAAAGAAGTTATTCTCAACATTCCTAACCATGAGAATTGTACAGAAAATGTTTGTTTGTTTTAGGGCAAAGCCAAGTTGGGCTATCTGCTATGTCCACTGCAGGGAATCAAACCCTGGATTTTAGCGTTGTAAACCATAGACCGGGAGACATAGAGAAAATGTTGGAATAGACCTGAATGATGTAGATATTAATAGCTTGGTGGTAAGTAGAAATACTGAGAGTTTAAAAGTAGATGAAGAGCCAGAGCTAGACTAGGATTCTCCAAGGAGGTCAAAGATCAGATATGTGAGTCTCCCTCTTTCATTTTCAATAGGTCGACAGAAAGAGGGCAAGCGCCTGATCAATGGGGGGCTGCTTATGTTACTTCAGTTTTTAAAGAGGGTGATATGAGTTGCCTTAGAAATAATAGTCCAGAGAGTTAGTCTTACCGCTGTACTGAGAAAATATAGGGTTTGATAAAAGATCAAAATAAATAAAATCCTACATCTTACATTATTTATCTGTTATATTATTTTTCAAAAAAATTACTTGTTATCTGGACAAGAAACATTATCAGGAGTTGGAAAGCAACTAGTTAATTGGACTGTAGAGTGTTAGATATGAGAAAGCAAAAGGTTGTTAATAGTGGAATCCAGTCAAATTGCACTCTTAACACTAGTGTAGTACTTCAGTGGTCAGTGCTTGGGCATTGATCTTTTTTATTTCTTTAATAATATTGATAGGGGCATAATTAGTAAAATTTGCTGATGACATTAAACTTTTGGATATTTCTATCTGTATTGAGGATGTTTAAGTAGTAAAGAATGAGTTTCATCAATTTGTGAGTTTCCAATATTTGGCAAATTACCTTTAATTACAATAGGTGCAAAATAATGCATTTGAGCTGCCATATAAACTGGAAACAACTCAGTAGCGTGACTAAAGAAAAGGATCTTGGTACAATGATGAATAAGTCACTCAAGCTTTGTTAAAAGTAGCAAATCTAGTTAAGTTTTAGAGCATATCTATGGACATATTGATTACAAGTCAACATACAAAGTCTCTATACAAATATCTTGGAGTACTATCTATAACTTTGGATTTCTTATCTAGGAAAGGATACTCACTTACTGGAAAGAGTTCAGAGGAAAGCTAAAAGGATGATACCACAGATGAAAGGGTTATTTACAGGGATAGGATAAGAACTCTCAGCTTATTTTCTGTTGAGAAAAGAAGGTCAAGATGTGGTCTTATTGAAGTTTACTAGATTATTCGTCGGATAATAGGATTAAAACCAATAATTTCTTTGTGGGATATACTGGAGTTAATAGGACGAGAAGACGCAAGTTTGAGATTTAGAAAAGACAGGATAGGCTCCAGTTAAGACAATATTATTTTTCTAACAGGATGATTAACATGATGAGAATGCGTTCTCATTTGCACTTTACAGAAGTTTAACAGAGGAATCAATGATTTTCAGAAAAGTAGAAGGTGAGCTTAATTTTTTACTTTTCTCAAGGGTATGTGTGCAAGGACAGCCTTGAAGCACAACATGATTGCTTATTGTTCGTAGGTTTGGCTATATAATGAGAAATTATTGAAATGTTTATTTCGACGATAGAAAGCAAGTAAGTAAAGTTATGTGAACGCTTTGAAGCAAAACAATTATATCAAAAGATGTAGGAAGTCTATATTTAACATAGTTTTATAAAGATATTCTATTATTGTGATTACTAATTATGTTACCTGCATCTTTAATAACAATATTGAAGTTGGTTTTTATTCACTTAATAAATACTGATCGAGTGTGAAGTGTTCATTAACACATTTTTATGCAAAGCATGAAAGAACACAGGTATGTTCATTTCTGACTTGGTACAGGTTATCGTATACTTATATAAACCTTACTTATAACATAGTTTGCAAAGATGGAATTCCATTTATCTCTGAAATGTAAGTTTTTCTAGATGATGTAATAATAGTACAAAAGAAAAAAATGCTCAGTGTAAATGCACTTTTCCTTTTCAAAATATACTTTTTTAGAGATTTTACAATCAATCTGGACACTACTTTTAATGTTCCGTCTTTTCTATATGAGTTACCATTGAATTATTTCACTTATACGATTTGAAAAAAACTGATATTTTGTGTATATAGGCCATAAGGTTTTGATTTGTAAAACACTTTATTGTTATCACAAATTTTGTGTCTTAAGTATATCTGTTTTATAACACAAACACAAGAAACGTTGATGGCAAGAACAAATACAAGGTTTCAGTAATCAAATATAAATTGCGATGTAATAGGAAATGTAGAAAAGAAATTCGTTGAACTTCAGTTATTTCTCAATTTAAGCCTGTGTGTTTCATATAAAAACATTGATGCAGGAGATGAACTTTTTAAATCTATACACACATACATATACACACGCATATATATATAGCTATATATATATATATATATACGTTATTCTCAAGTATTTTCTGAGAAACACCACGTTTCCACTTTAAAAATAAAGTTTGAGTAATTAACGTTTAATGTTATATTAACACAACAGCTTATGAAAACAATTCAATAAGTAAATTGGTTGGCAAAAGATTGTTTCAGAACTTTCACGCAAAGCTATAAACACAAAGGACTATCTGCAAAAATAAGTTGTATTGTGAATTAACACAAACATTGTGGTATTACATAACACAAAATGTATTCTTCAAACACAGACTTGTGTGAACTATAACAAGAAAGACTGTTGTAGCGATATAAAGTCAAGTTATTATGCTTTCTAACAATATAAATGACTTGCAGTTTTGAATGTAGAGTTGTGTTTGTTTAAATACATTGTCATGAAGTCACATTTTTAGAACGAGTTTCGGTTTGAGCCGTTCAGTAGTAGCACCTGGTGGAAACGAATCACTTCATCTTAAGTGTCCATCGGAGGTCCAGGGGCAAGTTAAAGGGCTTATCACACTAAACATTCTATTGTGTAGTTTGGTTTCAATAAAATAAAGCAAATAATTTGATTTTTTTTTAATATTGGTTTTCTAAACGTTTGAATTTTAATTTATATTATGAAATGACTTAATTTAATAATATTTTTATATGTGTATATATTGTATAAATTTCAACACGAGATTATGCATCAGCCA
This sequence comes from Limulus polyphemus, assembly GCF_000517525.1. Taxonomy (NCBI): domain Eukaryota; kingdom Metazoa; phylum Arthropoda; class Merostomata; order Xiphosura; family Limulidae; genus Limulus; species Limulus polyphemus. The sequence goes on along the minus strand of NW_013665831.1, from coordinate 832,847 downwards.
ACATATTTATATTCTGTTTTGTTACCCAAAACGATTGTGTTGTTTAAAACTTAAACTTGTGTTGTAGCCATTGAAACGCCAGACATCATCATTGCTTACTTAGTGCAAAGCTCTAAAATGGGCTGTATGTGCTCTGTCCATCGCGGGTAATTGAACCTCGGATTTTAGCGTTGTAGGTCTTTGAACTTACTGCTGACTCACTGGGGGACCAAAAACCAGACTTTTGTTCAAGTTATATTGTTTCTAATAAAGTGTTTTTACAGTGTAGATAGACCTAATTTTATACTGATATGCAACTAGTCAACAATACCCACTTCTAACTCTCGAGCTACTATTTTTCAGTATATTATGTTAGAAACTACGGAAGTTTTCCTAACACTTTAATATTTTCTACGACCTATATTAACTAGTTTTTAAAGCCAATATTATTTTAACTTTCATTTTTTTTCACCCAAGTTAGGAGAAAGTGCTTTTTTAATAATACCTTTCGTTTTTTGATGTCTAACAGTTTTGTTCAGAGATTAAATGTCCAGTTTGCTCTGCAGTGACATTTACCTCCAAGTAAAAATTCATTAACTTTTTTTTAATATACACACAAGATCATATGTAACGAATTTGTTGTTATGTATTTATCTTAATATGAACGTTGTTTATATTGAGTTTATATTTAGGAAACATACATAGATTATACTGTTAGATAGGTATTGCGAAACTCCCGCCTATTCTCCAAAGTTATAGAAGATTCTCGAGAGTAAAAATCAACAATATATCTATATACATAAACGCTTTAACCTGTATTGTTACTTAAGTTTGTTTGTTTGTTTTGAAGTTAAGCACAAAGCTACACAATGGGCTATCTATGCTCTACCCACCACGGGTATCAAAACCCGGATTCTAGCGTTGCAAGTCCGCAGACATACCGCTGTGCAACTGGGGGGCTTGTTACGTAAGACTGAATTTTCTAGAAAATCTTCCCACGGCTATAAATATAACCAACGCAACGCGCTAAGTGGAGTATCTATTATTAGTTCGCTATATCAGTGTGCTATAAACTTTGGAAGTTATAACTGTGATTGTTATAACGCTTGTCAATCGGAAAACTTAAGATATTTGACCAGGAATATTTTTAAATTTCGAACG
>NW_013665831.1:803299-830803 GCF_000517525.1 Limulus polyphemus | reverse complement strand
CGTAAACCCTCGATAAGATATCAAGGAAGTTCCAGACTAGAAAGAAAACTTTATATTGTTTATAAGTTTGTGAAACTTTTGTTTGTGAATCATTGTTTGTAATAATTATTTGTAATAATTGTTTTTGTAAATTGTACTGTTGTGTGTATATTAAAACGTATTTGTGTTAAAAAAGAAAACTGTGTGTATCAATCTTGTTGGCAAATATTACGAACTGACTATATATATCGACATTTATTTAAATACTAAATCCAAAGTACAATTTAACTACTAAATTTAAATTATTTAACTCGGCTTCGGACTATTTCAAATTCGCAATACGTAACACATTTAATTGGCTATTTTATACGCACATTTAAAGATATTAACGAATAAATTAGATAAAGTGGAAATAATTACTAAGTCTATACTCGACACCCTTAAGGACTGTCATTTTAATTTTTAATCATTAAAAACGTTTGAGATATTGATATCTGCTCTTTACATTCAAACGTATCCTGTTTTAGATCTGAATAATGAAATACGACAAGCGTGGTGATTAAGAAAATGGATTTATACAATGCTGTAATAAACAAACTTTAATGCCATAAGTCAATATACCAAAGAAGTAAAAATGCACACAGTTTAGTTAATAATAAAATGGATATCTTCATTGTAAAACAAATATTCAGCCATACTTTCAAAAACATCTCAGGATTCGACAAGTTTAGGAGATTTAGTATAATCCTAAATCCATGCATTAAGCCAACAATTGAAAATAAACTTAATAGTTGAAAAAAAAATTATTAACGTATTCAAATTAATTTTAAATAAATAAGATGTAACGAAACTAAGTATAAATAAAAGTGGTATATTTCATTACTTACTGTCGTTCACCGGTAAAATTCACACACTTTACCAACACAGTTCGTAGATATACCAATAAGTGTTTATGTCTTCACAGTAATGCATATTCAATAGCAGAAGCTTGTAGAAGTTACTAAAACACAAAAGGCATAAAAAGATACTAATGTTCTATTACAAATAAAGTGATATCCACTGTTCTCAATGTTCTACTACAAGTAGAGTGATATCCACTGTTCTCAATGTTACTTTACTTGTAATAGAACATTGAGAACAGTGTATATTAATTTACTTGAAATAGATATCCACTATTCTCAACGTTCTATTTCAAGTAAATTAATATACACTGTTCTCAGTGTTCTATTACAAGTAAATTGATATACACTGTTCTCAGTGTTCTATTACAAGTAAAGTGATATACACTGTTCTCAATGTTCTTTTACAAGTAAAGTGATATACACTGTTCTCAGTGGTGAAAGTTTGTTTTTGTAAATACCGAAGACGATATCTAAGTTTAAAATACATCCCGGGTTACGTTCAGGTAAGCTCTATGAATGAATGTACGCAGTTACGTTTTTTACATGAAGATGAGATCTTCTGATATATGAATATTGGATTATCTTAACAGTAAACACAGTAATATTTTTAATAGACCATCAAATCAATATCTTAGATTTTTAAAACATAATAAAGTTTATTATAAAACATAAACTTTTCTAGGCTTGAGTTAGCTGAACAAACTTCATACTGATGTTATTCAATAGAAATGTGATTGATAGATTGTGCTTATGAGATCTTGATCATTTATGATTTTCTTTACAAAAGAAATTTGATATTATCACGAAGTTTTGGGAAAAAGTTATTTTTTTTCTATTGCTTTGAAAAATCACATAAATAACAATCTAAAACGAAATTTTAGTACAAAATCAAAACGTGAAGTTCCTGATATACCTGATTTGGTATCGTTGTACTGTATAGTATGAAATAGGTCTTATATGTAAGACAATAACTTTAAATGTGTAAGTCTATTTGTTTGTTTGTTTGAAGTTAAGCACAAAGCTACACAAAGGTCTATCTGTGATCTGCCCACCACAGTATCGAAATCCGGTTTCTAGCGGTATAAGTCCGCAGACATAACGCTGTTCCACTGGGGGCCCTCAGAGACAAATGCATCGAGTCTGCTAAACAACCGTAAAAATCTACTCCAGGATTGAAAACATTACATATATTAAAACGTTTACCTGTAAAATGAGAAAATTTTTATTCTCTTAACCAATTGTTGCTGTAGCAAATATTGAACGTGTTTTCATTTCCCGTGCTATAATTTGAATATAGCGAAGTTAATTAGTGCACGTGATTAACGTAAATAAACTCAACTTATCAGCAAAATATATTACTTCGCGTTTTGTTGGTTTGTATTTTCTAGAGGTATTCTCTTCGGTGCTAGATGCCAACTGTGTTTTCTATTATGTACACATATAGTTTAGATTTATTTGTTTTATATCAATAATAAAAACTCTTACAGAAAATGTAAAGTTTTATAGCTAGAATGTTCGGCTTTATAATGCACAGTTTACTGAAAAAAAATCTTATTGCTTTAATAAAAGGAATGTTTGTTTGCTGTTAAACACAAAAGTTTCATAACGGGATATCTGTGCTATGCCACCCGCGGGTAACGAAGTTGAATTGTTAGAGTTATAAGCACTCAAAAATACCGCTGAGTCACGGGGGAAACTTTAAGAAGAAGCCAAAATGGAAATAATAAATGTCATAATTTAGTTACTCTTCATTTATATAAAATGTATCTTATATGATAAATAAATAATTTGTTTTCACAATCCTGTTAAAATATACAAAAATCCATTGCTTACGGAGATACGTTATTGCTATTATTTAGTGTATAAACTAAAATCTTAAGAAATTCAATGTTTGGAAAATATATTGTCTTGAAGTTTATATCTTCTCTCCTAACCTCCAGTGGCTCAGTGGTAAGTCTGAGAGTTTGCAATGTTAAAAATGAGGTTTCGCTATTCGTAGTGGGCATAGCACAGATAGCCCATTGTGAAGCTTTATGCTTAATAACAAAACAAACAAATCTTCTACCCTATTGAGGACTTAATGAACTAGCTTTATTCAACTCTTTTATTGCCATATATGTCCCCCTCTAGAGTATTGCCATGAAGAAAGGTACCCCTCCTCCAAACACCCCGATTTTACCAGTTTCAACTTTCAGATGTGTATTGAAATACTAAAATAGGATTTTTACTGTTTTCATTATGTATATAAAAATACACAATGACAGTTGTGTTCTATTTAGTCAAATACATCTTAGGTGTGAAAAAAAGATGCGGCCAAAAGAGGATTCAGAGTGCGACTTAAAGGAATGAAATCGAAATTGGCGGCCAAACATATAGCATTGACGATATTTTTACAACAAATATTCATTCATTAGTTAGCCAGGCCGCGCTTTTTGTTCAATTAAACTTTTACATTCTTCTTCTAAGAAATGTTCTTACTTTTATTCAATGAAGCGAATGCAAATTTACGAATGTTTAGCCAATGTTTTGGTGTTGGATTGGTTTGTTTGGAAATTCGCGCAAAGCTACACAAGGGCTATCTGCCCCAGCCATTTCTAATTTAGCAGTGAAAGACTAGATGGAAGGCATCCAGTCAACACCACCCACCACCAACTCTTAGGCTACTCTTTTACCAACGAATAGTGAGATTGACCGTCACATTACAACACCCCGACGGTGGAATGGGAATTCGAACACACGACCAGCAGATTGCGAGTCGAGTTTAGCCAGTAATTAGTCCTACAGTAAAACATCAATAAATCAGAAAATAGATTAAATCATTAAAAGTACTCGATAATAAGTTCATTGTGTATTTTTTTTAGATAAGTGTTTAATAATATCACAAAACCCCGGTTATTTTACTTGCAAGTGTATGAATGGTTAATTACTGATAAGTTAAGAACTCATAGATAACATTTGACACACTTTACACGTATACTTACTTATCCTTATAGATAACTGTGTACTTGTGTTAGAGTTTTGATCCTTTTTCATGCTTATAAGATTAGTTGTTTTATCGAGGATATTTTTTTTACATTGTTTAAAGTGTAAAAGCATTTTTATAAATGTTACGATTGTAGATTAATTTGATAGTTATCTTTTGTTTTTATGAGTAAAAACTTCAACATGAAATATGCATGAAACTGAGTTAAAACGTTTTATTTGAAAGTGATGATCGAATGTTAAGTTACATAAACTGGATTGTTCATGATGTTTTAAGTAGTTGCTGAGAGGGTTTACCCATCCGCTAAATTAAGTTTATTACGATCTTTTAATGAACATAAAAATGAAAGTAAAAAGCATAAAATAACAAGATACCTGCAGACCTGATGGAGACGTGAGGATCATATTATCCGTAAACGTCAAAACAGCCAGTGCTTGTCAAAGTTTCCTCGTTTATCAACGAAACTTCCATCTATAACTTAAGAAGAGACAGTTTAGTGAGACGGAATTCCGGAAATAACATAATTTACAAATAACAAAACACAATTTTCTAAGATTAATTGACTTTACGGCTATGAAAGTAAAAATAAATAGATAGGATACGGTATATGAAAATACAACAAGATTCCCAGAAAAACTTGAAAAGTCCGAGTTAGTGTGCAGGACTGAAGAAGACCGTTGTGCGAGAAACTTTTCTCAGTATGTTTAGGCGAACAATGTTGTTGGAAAAAGTAGACTTAGGTACATATAACTAAGTTAATTGATTATATAAAACATGTTTTAAGTAGATATTACTGCGTAGTTAAGTTGAACAGACCTACAAGTTAAGAGAAACAACAAAATTGTGCGGTTAAGAGTGACACGAATGAAGAGAGGTGGAATAAAATACTTCATAAGTGAGAACCAAATGAAATGTGTGGTGAAGAAGTATTTAACTCTAAACTCTAAACTTCACCACAGTTTTGTCGGCTCTTACTTACGAAGTATTTAACTCTAAACTTCACCACAGTTTTGTCAATTCTTACTTACGTTAAATACTTCGTAAGTAAGGAATTGACAGAAGCGTGGTGAGGTTTAGAATTAAATACTTCGTAAGTAAGGACTGACAGAAGTGTGGATGGGTTTAGAGTTAAATACTTCGTAAATAAGAATTGACAGAAGCGTGGTGAGGTTTAGAGTTAAATACTTCGTAAGTAAGAACCGACAAAACTGTGGTGAAGAAGTATTTAACTCTAAAGGTAAGTAAGAATTGACAGCAGCGTGGTGATGTAAAATGGTTTCATGAGTAAAATGTAACTTTAAGTGTAACTAAATGGATTATTTGTTTATGTTTAAGCGAAAATTGATATCGAATCCAAATTTGTAGCATTAAGAGCCTTCATACTTAAAGCTGAGTCACAGAGGAGCTTGAATGGATTAAAATATTGCGGCTATATTTATTATGAAATGGCAAAAATGACTGAAAATGTGAAGTTGTTGTTGTTTTAGCGCAAAGCTACACAATGGGCTATCTGCGCTCTGTTCATTATGTTAATTCATTACTCATAAATGGGTGTTGTTGTCAAATTTAAATTTTAGATTTAATCGTCAAATAAAATTAAACACTAACAAATAATATGACTGTTAATATATATTTACTTAGTGATCTGGACATATTACATGCTAGTACAACACATGCAGCATTTACAAACATATGACTATTAATTATTTGTTTGAGAAATTTTGTATAAAGCTACACAAAGGGCTGTCTACGTATAGACATCCATAATTCTAAGCTTATATACTAGAAGACAGCTAGTCAACAACACTCACCACCAACTCTTAGGTTATTATAATATGATCGAATAGTGGGATTTGACTGCTACTTTTATAGCGGATCCAAGGTCCTAATGTTCGGAGCGAACTTTAAGTCCTTGAACTGACAGACCTGAAACACTAATAACTTGATCACGACTGACCCAAAAATGTTAATGTTGAAAGTATTTTTATGGAAGTTATGTTTAAAATAACAAATCTGGTTAGATGATACTTTTTTGTGCTAAAAAGTTATTCTCTCCAGTGGCTCAGCGGTAGGTTTGAGGGTTTATACGCTGAAATTCATGATTCTATACCCGTGTGGATAACCTATTGTGTAGCTTTGCATTTAAAAGACAAACAAACTGAAAACATTATAAAAAATATTTGTTAATAATTAAGAGACTATGAGGTTATCAAAGAATAAAGTTAAAAATATAAAAAAATTGAAATGTTCATTCAAAACGAAACCTCACACTAAGGAATTTGTTGTTTCAGTAGAATGAACGAAACCTCACACTAAGGAATTTGTTGTTTCAGTAGAATGAACGAAGTCACGACAATACGAAACCACGCACTAAGTAATTTGTTGTTTTAGTAGAATGAAAGAAGTCACGACAAAACGAAACCTCACTCTAAAGAACTTGTTGTTTTAGTAGAATGAACGAAGTCACGACAAAACTAAATCTCACACTAAGGAATTTGTTGTTTCAGTAGAATGAAAGACGTCACGACAAAACGAAACCTCACACTAAAGAACTTGTTGTTTTAGTAGAATGAACGAAGTCACGACAAAACTAAATCTCGCACTAAGGAATTTGTTGTTTCAGTAGAATGAAAGAAGACCTGACAAAACGAAACCTCACACTAAATAATTTGTTGTTTCAGTAGAATGAACGAAGTCATGACAAAACGAAACCTCACACTAAAGAACTTGTTGTTTTAGTAGAATGAACAAAGTCACGACAAAACTAAACCTCGCACTAAGGAATTTGTTGTTTCAGTAGAATGAAAGACGTCACGACAAAACGAAACCTCACACTAAGGAATTTGTTGTTTCAGTAGAATGAAAGAAGTCACGACAAAACGAAACCTCACACTAAAGAATTTGTTGTTTCAATAGAATGAAAGACGTCACGATAAAACGAAACCTCACACTAAAGAATTTGTTGTTTCAGCAGAATGAAAAAAGTCATGAAAGTATAACTTTATTACTTGTTTTACTTTGAAGTTCAGTAAAGTTACTAAGTAATAACAACAGCGAAAAGAATTATCAGGGGAAATACTCGAGAAACCATTTTTCATAATGTTGAAAGATATCACGAGTTCGAGAGTATCTTATTACACTACGGACAATGTTCAGAAACATAAGTACCATATATCTTCTTCTTTTACAGTTTCGTGTGGATAAGCCTGACGCCACATGGGAAAGAAAACATAATGTACAGTTTATAGACTTTTTCACGTGAAAAGGCAAATGTAAATAAATAGATATTGCCACTAAATACAATATTAATTTCAAAATATGTAACACTTGCTATTTGTATGAAAGATATGACTATAAAATATTTATAATATAGTTAATGATGTGCCAGATAAACTAGAAAACATGTTCAGATGCTACGTTATTTTGGTACAATCTTATAGAAAGCATTACTTGGACTTACAGGAGAGGAGAAATGTAAATTTTATTTTATGTGTATTTACACATATATATACGTATCGGCAAAATATAATCGTGTAGAAACTGATTATTTGTTAAAATGTGACATTATTATTACTTACTGTGCACTATAGTGTACTATACGAAACGAATTTTGTAAGATAAAAAAACATGAATATATTATTGATCAATTAACAATTGTAAAAAGCTTTCATTAAATCAATGCAAATCACCTGCAGAATTTCATATCATGGAAATGTTATCATAAGGTTACTTCTGCTATTTACACTCAACATGTATGATCTTTTGACCAACATCAGTCTAATCAGTAGATATCGTTGATAGTAAAGTAAAAATTCTAGAGCTCTGAGTTCATTCTGCGTAGCACTTATGAAACAAAATCACTTCATTTTCGTTTATGTTATTTTTGCGATGATAATGTTTTTCTCACATATTCTATGTCTAAATGTTCTTTTTTTTTGGAACGTGCACATTTACCAATATAAATACTTCCATTAATCAGAATAAATGACATAACGTATAGGTAATATAGAAAAAAGAAATATAATAAGTTTTCTGTGAAACATACAAAATTATGCCATACAAACTAAGAATATCCTTCATATACAACCTAGCTATTGTTACGTATTATAAGGAGTTACTGACTTGCAAAAAAAAAGAGCATTGTTTCTCTATTATAAGTGATAGGTAATATAGAAAAAAGAAATACAATAAGTTTTCTGTGAAACATACAAAATTATGCCATACAAACTAAGAATATCCTTCATATACAACCTAGCTATTGTTACGTGTTATAAGGAGTTACTGACTCGCAAAAAAAAGAGCATTGTTTCTCTATTATAAGTGATAGTTATTGATTGATGTCTTGAATGAATAGATGTGTAAGACTTTGCGTTTTGTCCACCAAGGGGAATCGAACCTCGGATTTCAGCGTTGTAGGTCCGTAAATTTAGCGTTTACCAACTGGAGAACGCATGATTATGTGTCACCCAATGTTTTGTGACATGTTTATAATTTCAGCTTGGTTAACCCTTGTAGAAGGTAGATATATCCTGGTGACATTTTGTTACTCATGTTGATGGCACTGTTACGGTTTTAATTACGATGCTTCTAAATGCACGGCCATTTGTATCAATTTCTATTTTGGATATGTATATTTACTTAGTGAATTGTACATATTACATGTTAGTACGACGCACGTAGCATGTACAAACATATGACTATTAATATATATATTTAATTAGTGAACTGGACATATTACATGTTAGTACGACGCACGTAGCATGTACAAACATATGACTATTAATATATATTTACTTAGCGAACTGGACATATTACATGTTAGTACGATGCACGTAGCATGTACAAACATATGACTGTTAATATATATTTACTTAGCGAACTGGACATATTAATACGACGCATGTAGCATGTACAAACATATGACTATTAATATATATTTACTTAGAGAATTGGACATATTACATGTTAGTACGATGCACGTAGCATGTACAAACATATGACTGTTAATATATATTTACTTAGTGATCTGGACATATTACATGCTAGTACAACACATGTAGCATTTACAAACATATGACTATTAATATATATATATTTGCTTAGTGAACTGGACATATTACATGTTAGTACGGCGCGTGTAGCATGTACAAACATATGACTATTAATATATATATATTTACTTAGTGAATTGGACATATTACATGTTAGTACGACGCACATAGCATGTATAAACATATGACTATTATCCAACTTTAAAAGATAAGTTCCACTCATCAACGCAACAATTAGCTTCTAGATAAGGGACGCTTTAGGATGGAATATCCCTGTTTATTACTAATTTTGTATTAATTTCACTTGTAAGGCATGTGAATTAAGGTAAACCTAATTGATGGTTATCCCTCCTGGTGTGTGAGTCCTAGTTCTTCAGATATCTCTGTTACGGAGATTTATTTTACTTTGTGAAGTAAAAAGAAAAACATTTAGGGAACCATGCAGATACCGTTGTGTGACATTTTTGTTTTCTTTTTATATTGAAAGTAATATGAGTCTTGTGTTATGTTTGAATAAATAAGAAAATAGATTGACTTGTAAAACATTTCCATCCATTGAACTAGTTCTTTCAGAATACTGAGTTTTCATAAGAAACACTTTGATCGCCTTTTGGACTGAACTACTGAAGGATTTGATTAAAACTGTTTCATCAAGGAATTGTAAAAACTTTCTTAAAACACTAAAAATTTCGAAAGAAAAAAACCCCTGAAAGGAAGCTAACATTAGTATAAAAAAGTTATATGGACAGAATATGCTCCCAGTATATCAGCTAGTAAGGTCGTGGTAACATCTCCCCCAACTGTTGCGTACTTATCATAAAATGTGTCAATAATACGCAATACCGAAAGGGTGTATTTCAGTGTTTTACACTCCCAACTATTATATTATTATTAATACGCTATACCGTTATTGGTTGTCACAGGAGGAAAACATTCCGAAGAACATCTTGGACATATAAAAACACCTGGTTGAAGCGCTTAAACTTGAATGATAAATATATCATGGTTTAACAGACCGTGTTAAATGTGAATGCGTTTCATCCACTAGGGATCGGTATCTTCAGTACATTGCAATTTGTGATAAAAAAAATCAACAAGAACGCTGGAGGAATTTTAGCCTAAAAAGTGAAGGTCACAAGTCTATCTTGGGAGTAAGTTGCAAGGCCTGTTTTATTGCCAATTGAAGTTTAGAAAATGTGGGCTATAAACCGTGAAAAGGGAGGAAAAGAAATATATTTAACGTTAAGGTATATTGAGAAAGTCAAATAATAGCCTTGAAAAAATTTGACATTCTCTTGAATCTTCCCCGTCTTCCTTTGCATTTCTTATGTTTTAAATTTAGCTTCTCGATATCTTGAATTTACGTATCTTCCACCGCGTTTCTTATGTTTTATCACCAGCTTCTCGATATCTTGAATCTACGTATCTTCCACCGCGTTTCTTATGTTTTATCACCAGCTTCTCGATATCTTGAATCTACGTGTCTTCCTTTGCTTTTCCTATGTTTTAAATTTAGCTTCTCGATATCTTGAATTTACGTATCTTCCACCGCGTTTCTTATGTTTTATCACCAGCTTCTCGATATCTTGAATCTACGTATCTTCCACCGCGTTTCTTATGTTTTATCACCAGCTTCTTGATATCTTGAATCTACGTGTCTTCCATTGCGTTTTTTATGTTTTATCACCAGCTTCTCGATATCTTGAATCTACGCGTCTTCCATTGCGTTTCTTATGTTTTATCTTCAATTTCTCGATAGCTTGAAGTTGCCATCTTTCAATGCATTCCTGTGTTGTTGTTTTTCAGCATCCTCCCGATAACCAATTTTATCACGTTTAGCTAATTTGCATACATTAATTTGTTTTTGATTTTACAAAATTCCATTGTTTTTTCTTTAAGATTTTAAACGAAAACTGTTTTGAGTTCTATGTTGTATCCTTATACAGAGATAGAGAAAGAGAGATAACCAGGTTGTCAAATATATTACTTGATACTGTGTTAAGAGAATATAAATATTCTTGTCTACTTAACACGTTTGTCAGTTCTAAGGTTTATACATTAGTTTTTGTGTGTGTTGGAATATAAACTAATTAATAAAAGCAAAAAACAGACCCTCCAACTTTTATTATTTCACTACTGGCTAATTCTTCAAAGCAGAGAGAGGAGAATATGTCATACATATGCTGCGTTGTTCAGGCAACCAGTCTTTCCCTATCTTCTTTCATATAAATTAATCTTTTATTTTAGTTTACAGAGGAACTGGAGAAAGATAGTTGATATTATTGTCAGTTGGAAATATTTGTTCATTAACACCAAGAGTACAATTCACAACAAACCTCTTGAAATGCTTGAAATCTTCACATAATGAAAATTACTGAACTACAGTGAAAAATTACAGTATTAACTATAAGTAACTGAAATATTGTGAGACCGTCAATAGTCATGGTTCGCTCGCAGTTGTTGTATTGGAATTCCCTGTGATCTTCATTGTATTTTAATTTTTTATGACTGAACAAATACTTATGTATAGATCTTAAAACTTGTTTATTGCCGGATATACAGAACATAATAGTTATAGTTACAACATTTGACCAGGTTAGTTTGGCATTATTATTATTTTCTTTAAATATACATTATATTTATAAAGCTGTTAAATAGAAAATCATCTTATTGAAAAATTTGCTTTAAAACAAATTAATTATATAAGAAAATTGTGTTATATTTAAACAAGGAAATTTTATTTTATGCACAGAGTTACTTTTATCATTACAAAGAATGATGTATCCTGAGTGAGTTTTCGGATGTTCAGTTTCATTTCTTTGATGTAAAATCGCCGAACTGGATGGACATAGAAGGATTTTAGCTAAGTCATACTCCCAAGTGCTCGTGGATGCGGAGAGAAAAATGTTGTTTAGATTTTTTGATGTAGGTGGCCTTTCAGTCACCACACGACTATTTATTGACAATTCAAGAGCGAAGAAGAGCTATTAGAAAATTCCTTGTTCTGAAAAGATGTTTGAATCTGAAAAGCGGTTTAAAAATGGTGTTAAGTTTGCCCTGTGGGTAGAACTTTCTTATTAAATACTTAAGATGTTTAGAAAGTACGATACTGTGTCGTCCTAGATAAAGGATGGTTAGAGAAACTGGGTATTTATCAACTGTGAAAAATGTATGGGAGTTTTAAATATTTCGTTCACAAATATCCTAAGCTTTCAATCACTGTCTTAAGGTATCCATTATACGAAGGCATTTCGTGGAGAAAAACAATTTCATGATGTAATATAAAATAAGTTAAACAGATCTTAATGGCTCAATTTAATAAACATGTTGCTAGGTTGGTATTATATCCTACTGGAATGAAACTGGGTGAGATTTTCTGTTAAAGGTTTTTTTCGACACTAAAAACGTTTTGCATCTCTCGATCACTTAGTACATTTAGAAAAGGTATAGTGTGTTATTCTCTAATTTCACAGGTAAACTTTGTAAGAGAGTGTTATGTATTTAAGCAATCAAGAAAATGTTGGACTTCATCTTGTGATCTAGAAATGAAGAATGTATCATCAACGTAGCATTTTAACATAATTGGTTGAAGTTCTCTGGGTTTCTGTTCAACCATTGGTTGAAGTTCTCTGGGTTTCTGTTCAACGAAGATTGTTCGTGGCTAAGAAAAATCTGAGCTAGGGTTGGACTTAGTGTGGATTCCGTAATTACTCCATTAGTTTGGCCGTATGGTTTTTCATTAACTATATATAGTTGTTTTTGCAGAGTGAGTCATTAAAGATCTAAGTCGTTTCTTAACTAAACCATAAACAAGAAAATCCTCTAAAGAGTTTTCCAAACAAAATTTGATGGTCTCATTTAATTGAAAAAACGATCTTATAATTAATAGCGTTATAAATATAACGTTTATGCATAAAAAAAAAACGTTAACTATTTTAAAATTCTATTTTCTCTCATTCACTTATACTGTTTGTATGTGGTCAACAATATTATTGGTTAACATTATTGTTTATTTTATTTCCCGCGATTGGAACATTTTTTTGATTTTGCACTTTGTATCGAGCCTAATCTTTGTCGTTGTCTAATGCTTGGGGATGATATAAGTAAAGAGTGGAAACATCGCATGGCCATATTTATATATGTGCATATATTTATATGGAATAAAACATCTCAAAATTCCATTTATAATATCAACTTCAAAAACATTTCAAAAATATTATTTATTGGCACTTGTGTATACTGTTAAAATAATAAATAACACACACAACGTTAAAATAGGTACACAATTAAAAACATTTTAATTAAGGTCAATTTATGACAACTAAAAAGTTGACTCTACATGTTTTGACGTTGCAACGTCATTTACAGGAGTGAGTTGTAAGACATAGTCATGTTTTATATATATACCCTTTTTTATGTTAAATAGGTCATGTGATCTATGTACAGGTTTACAGTTCCCGCATGAACATTTTGGAGAAGATCATTCCACATTTTTGCATAAATTTTCGCCGAACCTTCATCTCTATTTGATAATATATGATGTTTTTTTATATTTAATTATTTCCAAGGATTCGTGAATATTATTAGTTATAATACCTTTTGGTTGAGCCAATATTACAGTTTTTCCCACAATACATATGTTGTGTTTTATTTACATGTTCTGCTATGGCTGAATTTTATTTCTTACATATCCTTTATGTTCTATTAAACAATATTTTAAATTACGTTTAATCTTTTCAGTATAAATATTTGCATATTCACATTGAATTTTATAGATTCCTGTTTTTTTTTCCATGTAGTATATGTTATCTTTAGTATTACCCAAAATTTGCTTTGTCTTATTAATCGGTTCAAAGATAAGATAAAGTATTTGATGTTTTATAAACACTTTAAATAAATCATTAGTTAAACCTGGAATATATGGCAAAATTAAAGCTTCTTTTTTATGTTTTTTTATAACTGGGTTTTAAAGTAATACATGTATAACTCGTTACCACATTAGTGAATTTCTTGACAGCTCCATCTACAATATTCGGGTTAAATCCTCTTTTAGCTGCTGTAAATTGTTTAGTGCATATCTTTAAAATTCTGTGAACATAAGTGTAAAACGCAGATTTTTTTATGATATAGTTAATTGTGTAACTATTTTAACGTTCTGTGTTATCTATTATCTTACATTTCAAAATCCTATTTTGTAATATAATGTTATTTTAAGCTTAAGTTTACTGGAAAAAAAAGAATATATCTGTATTCTAAAATATCAAATTTTGAAAACATTCACCTGCTTTTTAAAATATACTAAGATTTTGAGAAATTTTTATCAAGTTAATGTTTATTTAACAATCATAGGCGCCAACAGAAATATTTTCAGTGTGGGGCGGGGGGCAAAACATATATGTAGGGATCAGCTTTTACACTGTAAGTCAACAGACTAAAATAACGTGTCTTATGTGTTCTTAAACTCAAACAGAAATTTACAGTTTTAATAACATTACTAAAAAATATTTCGTTTAACTATGCTGTTAAGTTTACATCATAATACGTCCAATGTTTTGTGAAATGTGAGGGGGAAAATGCCACTTCTTGCCCCTTTCTACGGGCGCCCATGGTAGCAATTTTATTGAAATATGAATAAAAATAGCGAAAACTGTTACTTATTAACATACAAGAACCTAAAGCCATAGCATATGATAATTGTTTTCTAATATTCTAAATATAATATGTCCCCCGGTACGACAGCGGTAAGTCTACGGATTTATAACACTAAAATCAGGGGTTCGATTCCTCTCGGTGGACACAGCAGATAGCCAGATGTGACTTTGTTATGAAACACGCATACTATAATATATCCAGTATAAATGCAAAAAAAAATGTATCAAAATAGTCTTTATTTCTTTTAATTGTATATGTTTTGCAACGATCAGTCCTGAAGTTAGAGACTGCAAGAAGCTCAAAGAAGAAAAGGAAAGCTATAAGTCAACTGTGTTTTCAGTTATTAAAGACAATTGTATATGTTTTGCAACGATCAGTCCTGAAGTTAGAGACTGCAAGAAGCTCAAAGAAGAAAAGGAAAGCTATAAGTCAACTGTGTTTTCAGTTATTAAAGACAATTGTATATGTTTTGCAACGAGCAGTCCTGAAGTTAGAGACTGCAAGAAGCTCAAAGAAGGAAAGCTATAAGTCAACTGTGTTTTCAGTTATTAAAGACAATTGAGATTGGGAAAGGATGAGTGGACATTAACGCGAGAGTGTATTTTGCCAATTCCAATATATTATTGTTGAAGTTACCAGTAACCAAAAGCATTTTTATATGATGCACTATTTGAAATGTTTTATGGAAACAAGGGATTATGAGAATAATTTAATTATTATATTATATAAGTGTATGTACTTGAAAATATCATTAGAATTATCGATAAACTTGTTCAGTATGTTCATTGTTTCATTTTATATTTAGTTATTTCTGCTGAACAGTTCTATAAATATTGTTTATCTGTTGAAATTGATTACTCATATTGTTTTAAGGTTCAAGAATCATACCCTTTGTATTTTCATTTTGTGTAATATAAAACAACTTCCATTAATGTACCATCTGTTTACATGAACCTGATCACAAATTCCACAATAATATATTCGTAATAGTTTGTATTACAGCACTATGTGTGTAGATATACGTATATATTAAGGAAACACCACTTTTTAAGATTCCAAAGCCATTGAATTTTAACTACAAAATTTACTGTAAAGCTTAATTTACGGTATTATTCCTTACTGTGGACTGTAATTTCTACCGTAACTAGCTACTATTATTTTACTGTATTTTGTGCATTGATGCTTGATAATTTGCGGTATTTTTTATTTTTATGGACCTTATATTTTCCACGGTAATATACTGATAACTCCCTGCCAGTATTTTTCAGTTAAATGTACAGAGAAAAATGTTATAATACATGATCAATTTTAGCTGTAGTAAGGCTTTTTATAAGAAAAAAAAATTAATAAAAAGGCGTTTTTCACTACTTTTAAGATTGAAAATATCATGCTTTTATCGTATAGAAATGCACTTTTTTCAGTCGTATTAGCAAATATACAAGAACTGATAAAACAGAAATCTTATCACATAAACAACACATTTTGTTCCACGTGTTTGTTTCGTTATAAGTTACCTTTGATTTGCTTTCAGCACATTTTATTAGGATAGAAATGTATAAACTACAAAGACTTGAAAATGGCAAATACTATACCATGAACAGTATTATTATTGATTTAACTAAAATCCTCAACAATGATAAAGCTACAAACCATAGTTCAGTAGCAATGTATTTTCTCTATGAAAGTTTATACGAATTCATTATGATATGAAATAGGACAACTTCATCATATTACCTCGAAGGGAATACTGTTTCTCAGACATACCACAACCTACTGTTAACTTCAGTTTCACAATATTAGTTTTTGTTAACTGTCTTCTTCCTGAAATGTCTTATTATATGCATTGGTCTATTATAAAAACAAACAAACGTAGACTACGAACAACATTAGAAAAGAAAACAAAAAGAAAAAAAAGAGGATGACGAGAAAAAAAGAGCACTTTCTATTTTATAGGTTAGTTGATTCTTTGGTGAATAGAACGTTATTTCTTACTGCATGAAACAGTTATGGCCTTTTTCTGCTGTATGAATATTGTATTTCTTGTTTGTTTGTTTTTGCTAAATTTTGCACGGTTTGCGTCATGAAATCATGAAACACATTAAGTTATGAATAGAATAATGTATCAAAATATGAAGAAAAAAACGAAACCGAAGAGATTGAACGGAGCTTTTGTAATGTTAGGATTGTGACACCTTTAATAAAGGACAAGGATCGTTTCTAATATCCCATTGGAGAAGTTGGCGTGACATCACAGATTCCATAGGCCATAACGGATTAGAATCTTAAGCTATTTATCTCAGCAAATGGTCCGGAAATTACCGACATGAAAACATAAATACGTAAACTAACTCTGCTATCTAACTTAAAGTATGTAAGATAAATCATACAAATATGGAAGAATGCCCATAAATTATTTACTTATGTTGTAATCATCAATGTAAACTTATTGTTTTCTACTTATTAGCTTTAATGAGTCATTTTACCGTTCATTTTGAAATAGATTTCGCACATTCTAATAGACAAAGCAATGCACATCAGTAAAACTTGTGGACGAACTGTTTTTCGATAAAGCAATATTATACAATACTATAAAGAAAGTTATTTAGTAAATGTTAAATAATTTAGGGAATAACTTTCTTTATAGGGAGAATTTGAAAAGAAAATGATATTAACATATATGTATATTAATGAGTAGCAACTTTAAAAGTATCATAGTATTTAGAGCTTCCATAAATGATTTTATTATTATTCTAACACTGTTTTGTCCCTTAATATGTGGATAAAATATGATTTTGAGCACTATATTACAGTAACACTGGCTTAAGAAAATTTAGTATATTATAGTGTTCTAATATTCTGTTCAAATATTGTTTGTTTAGCATTGCACGGTTCCACTATATAGCATTCTGTAACAACAGTTTAGATTGCATTATGTACAAGGAAACTAAACAGTAATACTTGAAATAGTGAAAGTTAAGGTATTAAAAATGACTAAGATTATATGTGAAAAGAAAAAATGTAGATTTACAAAGTATCTAAAACTAACAAAATATTCTGTAAAAACGATGAAGAAGCAAGTATAGAAGAGGGTGAAGAATCAATTAAAATATTCAAGTAACAGAAGTGGGGAACTAAACCGATAGTAACTGAGAAATACCTAAGATACTGAGAAAAACGTGAACTGAGTCAGAGGAAAGTAAGAGAATAATAAAACTTTATAAGTAAAGAACTGACGAAACGTTTTGGAAAGAAAGTGACATAGAAGAAAATAAATAAGGAGGAAAGAATTATTTGGGGGAAAATGATAAAAGCAACGAAATTTGTATGAACGAAAAATGAGTCAAGAAAGAAGAAGAAAAAAGATGTAGAGCGAAGTAAAGTAGAGGAATATAAAAAGACATTAAAAAATGCACCAAAATGTCGATGAAGAAATGGGAAAGGATAGAAAAAATGAAAAAAAAGCTCCTTCGACGATGGAAAGTGAAGAAACCATTAAACTTATGAGGAATGGTGTTGTGGAAGAAAATAATAACTTACTATAGGTTGTAAGGGAAGAAACATTAAAAACAAGAAAATAATTCAATATTAATCGCTCTCTCAAGTTTCAGTTCACATACTTTGGTGTGCTAAATATATATGCTGAACAAAATATGTTAGGAATCAACATATCTATATTCTGGTTGGCCATTTAATTAGGACATATGTACCCTTTCAGAATTGGGGCTGAACTGTGCTGTAGATGTAAATGAAACTGGTCACATGATCTGTCATGTGATCCTTGCAGCACTATAAATGCAAAGTACATTTGTAGTTAGTATAATAGGTAACAGGAAAGCCAAAGACACTGAAGCATTCAGAAGAGTCAGGATAATGGGTACCCATATAGCACGTGCCACATTGGCCAAGACAGATTTATTGGTAGGCTGCTTAAAGACATCTGTGGTTCGAGTTGATAAGCGATGGCAAACGGTGAATAAAATGTTTGCAGCAAGAAGTATTGTAACCACAAAGATGTAGTGACAGAGTAAGAAGAAAGACGATTAGACAAGATGGTAAAATCCAACTGCCATCAAACAATTGACCAAATGACAGAGACGTTAATGCAAGATGATTCACACCCAACTAAAGGCGTATCTTGCAAATAATGGGCTTTGAAAGTAAGAGAGCATTGTTTAATTCATGATGTAAAAAAAACACGTAGGTTCAAGAAGTCTTGATACAAGATGATAAAACCTTATAACTCCAGCGCTTACGAAAGGTGGACCTTTCTTCTTAAGGGGCAAATTTGCTTATATCACTGATCTTAGTTACCAAGCGTGGTGTAAGGCGCACATACATTTGACAAAGTTATGTAGTCCGACGAATCATGTTTTATGATTTTTTTGGACAGATGGGAGAAGACAGTTTGAAAGAAAGACACATGAATCACCAAACTCTTTTTTGGTTAAAACTTTTCACGCCACTGTGGTGGAATTACGTTAGGACATGTTTTCACGACGTATCTTGGGGTCTTCGTATATGGACGAATGAATACCACAGCGTACCTCAGCATCACTTCTAATCAAGTCAATCCAGTAATGCTTCTTGTGTACCCTGAGACGGATTCCTACCTCCAAGGCAACAATTCTCCCATCCACCGTGCTCAAATTGATCTTGTATGGTTCGAGGAACATGGTGAAGACTTTAGAAATTCCCTAATCTTAATTCAATTGAGCATCTATGGCATGAGCTTAAAAGACGAATTCAACATCACGATTCTCTGCTTACCTCATTCCATAAATTTAGTACCATAATAATGACTGAATGGCGAAAGATCCTTGAGGACAACTTCCAGCACTTTGTGGACTCTATACTACGTTATTTCATGGCTGGTACTCGAGGGGCAAAATGTGGCCAGTACCTTTTACGTATAGGTCTTAATAAAGTGGCCAGACAGCGTATACTGCAAATATTTTAGTTATAATTCACAAATTGTTAAGGAGATTAGGAGTGTTTGTGTGTGAAGACACCATGCCTCAGGAATCTTACAGATTAGTTTTTAGAAGGTTTATAACCACGCTTATGGCAAGCATATCCGGTCAGAATGGCCATATAATTTTAGAAAGCCTTTGTTTAACCAGTTTGGTACTCTGGATGGAGTTTTGGAGATAGTGTCACCAGTCTCTCAACCAGGTTGATCCAGGGTACCTGGTAAGTGAAGTATATGCAAAACAAGTCCCTGAAATAAGTTCAAGATGTACTATATGCGGCTGAAATCTGGAAAAAGTGCTGACTGTCCATTGAAATAATAGGTTTCTGTTTAAGGTAAGTAATGACGATATATGGACGGTGGGATACGGGTATTATTGTTCATCAAAATGGAATCAGATCTACTGACACACAATGGTTACCAGGGGTTCGACTCTTTAACGTACATCATTCAGAGCCACACCTTACGTTATGAAGGAGCTACCTCCGAAGCTATTTTGGTAAACAGTCGCGGTTTCGGAAGAGTCCGATGTTCAGAACCTGACTTGTTATGATTTGATCTCGAAAAGACAACAACCTTCGCTTTACAAGTTACATTTTAGCTTCTTGTGAAATGTATGCCAATAAGCTGCTGATGCCTAATTTTCTTTTAAACTTTGTAAGATACGTGAATATGTGACGATTAATATATAGTTTTGCGATAAAACAAAAGTTTTGAAAACTCGCTTCTATTGACAGCTTAATAAATGTGCTTTTGTAAGCGAAAGTCACATCTGATTCTTGTTTAAAATGTAAACATTTATTCATACAGCTGTGAGCCATAGCTATTAGAGATTTTACTGTTTATTTATTGTTATTTTCTGTATCCAAAAGTGACAGAGATAAGCTTATTTAACTATACTTCGCAATTCCTGAAAAAGAGCAAATATAACTTTACGTGTTGAATGCCTGTCACTGAATTAATTTTTTTATATAAGTAAGTCTTCAATTAACACCATATAACTCCCAGCCAAATATACTTTTCAACATTCATAAATATTTTGCAAACAAATTCTGTATCTGAGGATGAATGGGATCGAAATATTTTCAAATATAATATAAACGATACATCTATTCAAATGTCCATTTTTTAAAGAGAGTGTTAATTTTCTTTTACTTGAATATGATATGTATAGGATGAAGAACAAGTCAGCAGCTCACCTCTCCTTGACAGATTTCACACTAACACATTACTGCAGTAGCTTTAGCACAGTCGTCTTCTATACTGCAAAACCATCATTCTCTGGAAATCCTGGGCTCAAAAGTACTGACAAGACTATCATAGAGAGATGAGAAAACCGGAAAGTGAAATTCGAAACTTTAACATACAGAACGGATGAGTTATCTCTTGAGTAGGAAGCTCTATATCATAAGTTTTCATGCTGCTGTGAACACGGAAGTCAGGGTATTCAAGACACGTTACTGTAAATACACAATATATTTACAGTTGTACTTACAAAACCATACATAAAAGATAATTAATGCTTTGAATAATGAAAAATGATTAACAATGAAGCCCTTCGTTAATGTGGCGTTTCACGGCTATGCTCCATTGTAATCTGGAAATAAGTATTATTAAAGCACAGCTAAAGAATAAAGTAAAAGAAAATGCTAGAAAATTACTTACTTTGAATTATTAACATAATATGCATCTATGGCACTGCTTTCGTATATTCTGTTCGTTAAATTGTAATTTAGCAGGAATGATTTTGAGGAGCTCCAGCTTTATCAGTTTAGGAGAAAAAATAATGTTTTTCATTTACGAAAAAGTAAATTTTTAAATTTTTACTTGTTTCACATGATCTCTTGCAATTTCAGATATACATTTACCTCATGCATTAGTTATTCTGTATAATGTTTCTTAATTAAACAACTTCCTGTGATCAACCACATCATGCAATATTGACACAATACTTATAAAATAAAGTTATAAACAAAATATCTCTCTCTCTATATATAACACTTCTGGATAATCAGATGCCTTCTTTTCCATCAAATCTTCCTCCATTGCAAAGTATTTTCAAGTATTCTGGAGAGCATACTCGAGACATTGCCACATATAGTTGGACATGAGAGAAAACAGGCGCTGGTAAATACAATCTAGCATACTTTAAGATTTGTCCTTGGGCTTTGTTTATCGTCGTAGCAAATGCTGGCGTAATTGGAAATTGCTTTTTTTTAAGTTAACTGGCCAGTTCTTTTCAGTAGGCACAATTGGAATACTTGGAGTGAACATTCGTGTGCAAATCTTATCTCCAGTTGCATTTTTACAATCAAGAACATCCTCTTGATATCTACGAGCAGTTAATCGTATTCAATTGCATAGATTGTATTGAATAACTCACTTGGATACAATTTCTATTTTGATCCAAATCTATCAATTTGTCTGCATTGAGATACACTTTTCTTCCTCCGTCAGATTTATCAGTTGCGATCTCATTTATAACAGACATCAATGTTCCTTGGAGTCAAAATTGCTATTTCTACCCAGTATTCATGATTTCCAGTATTGATGTTGATGTCACTATATATTCTTTCAACCAAATGATATACATTTTCATTTGAACAACACATATTATTTGGAAGTCTAATGAAATCATCTTGGTCATCTGATCCTCTTCCTTCTCCAATGTGTAATAAGTATTCTAAAAAGTGTCTTCGAACCTCTCCATCAATATTACTGTAGTCTCATGATGAATGACAGCTTTCTTGTAACAAAGTTTTGCCAAATAGGTGATCGCTTAATAAAATTTCTTCTCGAGCTACATTTGGCACAACTGGCAGGATTTGCTTTAAATTACTGCCGAATAAAACAACTTTCCTCCAAAAGGTAAATCAACTTTCATTACATCTCGATGCAAACAAGCTATTACATAATAGCATTCTTAAGCGCCATTGCAAATTCATCCAAAAATATCAACTTTGTAATTCTTATCAATTCTGCAATATCGCTATTTGTCTTTAATTTGCAAGTCAAATTTTTATCAGTATTTATTGAAATGTTAAGTATTGAATTTGCTGTACAACCTTTTGTTATCAGGATAGCTGCTATGCGAGAAAAGTTGTTTCCTTCTTTTAATTTAAGTTGAATGGTATTATACAGAAACGATTTTACTAGTTCCATCTGGACCCTCAACAAAGAAGCAAGTTGGTCGTGTGTACGATTCCTCCGTATTTACTGCTTGCATCTCTTTCTCGATTGCTAACTATTGCTCTGCATGTAATTGATTGACTCATTCCTCCAGATTTATTTCATTTACTAATATACTTAATGTTAAGTCCTCTTGGTCAGCTTCATTAGCAAATGCTTTTGGCAAATTGTAACCTGCAAAGGTCCTTCCAGCGCGCTGCAACTATCATTCAATGTCCAAAAGAGCGCAATTTAATATCACATCACAAGTTTACAATGAATTATTATGACTTTCACGTAGAGTCTTAAATAAAAAGTCTTCACTTAGGTTTTCTTTAAATTATATCCAAAGATTTTCAGACTCTGCTTTCTCGTCACGTAGTAAAATCATTAGAAATGAATTTTTTGCATTTGATATGGCATACTGAAATGACAAGCTTTAGATAATACTTATTGAAATTCAGACTCGTCTTTTACCAGTAATCTCTTATGTGCTACAGTTAGAAGGTGGCACATACAATGTCCATTTACAGTTCGAATATATGAAACCTCTTTGCACCTCGAATATAAAGAAGAATGCGAATATAATACCTAATTCCTTCTCCAGGATGTACAAAGTCAACATTTCAATTTCACTTGTTGGTTTTCCATGTTTTTGAAGTATTGTTCCAAATATAACTCATAGGGAGTTCAGGAGACAAAAAAATATCTTCTTTAAAAACATGTCTAGCTCATATTGTTAGATATGTATTGCGAAACTCCCGCCTATTCTCCAAAGTTGTAGAAGATTCTCGAGAGTAGGAATCAACAATATCAACAATGTAATCTGAATTTTCTAGTTCGCTATAATCAGTGTGCTATGAACTGCGAAAGCTATAACTGTGATTTTTATAATGCTTATCAATCGGAAAACTTAAGATATTTGACAAGCAATATTTATACATTTCGAACAGTACAAATCGTCTAACTTCTGTGGATTCTCATCGGTACATTAGCATTTTCAAGAAAACATTATATAAATTTATCGTGGAAAACAGCGTGTGTGGACAAGGACAAAGCTAGCTAGCTTCCAGGCGAATCGTATCTTCATCAACTCGTAATTAACTCGCTCATCGTAAACCCTCGATAAGATATCAAGGAAGTTCCGGACTAGAAAGAACATTTTATAGTGTTTGTAAGTTTGCAAAACTTTTGTTTATAAATTTTTGTTTGTAATAACTATTTGTAATAACTGTTATTGTAATTTGTAATAACTGTTATTGTAATTTGTAATAACTGTTATTGTAATTTGTAATAACTGTTATTGTAATTTGTAATAACTGTTATTGTAAATTGTACTGTTTTGTGTATATTAAAACGTATTTGTGTTAAAAACGAAGATGGTGTGTATCAATCTTGTTGGCAAAAATCGTAAATTGACTAAAATATCGGCATATGTATTTAAATACCAAATCAAAGTACAATTTAACTACTAAATTTAAATTATCAATTAACTCGGCTTCGGGCTATTCGAAATTCTAATACGTAACACTGCCATAACTCCAAGAGGAAAAAACCTATAAACCTCAAATTTTACACGGATTCTTACTGATAAAAATTGACATTTTCCTCTTCACATTGTGA
Organism: Limulus polyphemus; assembly: GCF_000517525.1. Classification (NCBI taxonomy): domain Eukaryota; kingdom Metazoa; phylum Arthropoda; class Merostomata; order Xiphosura; family Limulidae; genus Limulus; species Limulus polyphemus. Next base: position 806,476 of record NW_013665831.1, on the reverse strand, counting down.
GCTATCTTCCTCACGTGTCTGCCAAAGAAATTTGCATGCCACTAGCCTTGAAGCAACTCCCACCTAATTTCATTTGGTAAAATGTGAATTGTACTACTGAAAGACAACAATAGAAGGGTGACACATCTTTATGTGCAGTAACTACCCCTATGAATTTGTACTTGAGAAATTCATTCTTTGACAAGGCAAAGAATATAAAAGGTGCATGAAAGTGGCGAGGATGGGTAGGAATGTTTGTTTGTAATTAAGCACAAAGCTACACAGTGGGCTATATGTGCTCTGCCCACCACGGGTAACAAAACCTGGATTCTAGCGTTGTAAATCCGCAGACATACCGCTGTGCCACTGGGGGCCTCGGCTTTAGACTACTTGAAATTCTAATACGTAACACCAAGAATATCCTGTTTAGTAAGATATTCTACTAACATTTTCACTTTCAGTTCACATACACGCACAAGCAAATAAAGCTAATCATTTGCGTTTTGCCCCTTTTCCAATTCAACCTGTATTTCTGGCCACTTGGGATTACATGTGAGGGTAATAAACAAAGCTGGTTTTCCAAATTATCATACAGTTTACCAGCATTGCGGCCAATAACGTAACTTGCGTTAACTGCATATCCAATTCCGTAGTACAATTCTGCTCAAACCTTTTGTTCATTGTTGCGCAAGAAATTCAATTGAATTTGCTTCAATATCACATACTGATCAACAATGAACTGTTGAAACAGTCTTCCTCCAAAACGATGATGATCAAATTTGCATATAATGAAAGTAAAAGTTCTTCATCGTTACTCTCCTTGTTGTATTAGCATTAAAAACATTTGGATGTCAATATCATTTCTATTGGTAACAGTAAAACATAATGAAGTGAATCAAACGCCACGTGTACTTTACCTATACTTTGTAAACAGTCTCATCTTTCTTGAATAACAGTATCTCGTCTTTAACTTTCGTCTTCATTGCTATCATCATTCATAATTAGTGCAACTTTAGAAGCTTTTGGAGTGTTGAATTTTCTGGAATGAAGTGAGGGGGCTGCTCAAATTACGATTTGAACACATTCATTTTATGCTCGGTTTCGTATACGTTTAAAAGCATGATTATAATGCTCAAGGTAGGGATTGTGTTGATGAAGAATCTCCAAAAGGTTTTGCATTATTTGAGAAATTAAACTTGCTCCTTTTGTTAAATACATTCTTATTTGCAAATTTTCTTCACTTCCACCATACAAATAAATTTGTGCACATGATGTAGAGTGATCTCTGTTTGGTTGCAATGGACCATCCTTATGATGCAATTCAGCGTTAATGTCAAACGTATATTCTCCTTGCTGAGCACGGGCCAAGATTCTACGGTAGTTGACGCCAAGAAAGCTAAACGCCAAAGCAGAATTGTATTTGCGAATATTCAAACGGAATACTCTGGCTTCTTTTGAAGTAGATACCAATAATTCTTTAAAATATCTTGGATATTCGGATATGAAGGAAAGCTTGATTTTCTCGTTGACCTAACACATTCCAAAACTTTAAAAGTTTTAGTCTCGCGAACTACAGCCATTCAATTCAATTGATGGCACTTGTTCGGCTGAATGAACTTATCAATAATTATTGTGCATCAAATTCATCAACACTTTTTACCTTGTTATATTATAACCGTTCATACGATTAATCGGATATCCAAAGGAATTCGACTAGATTCTCGTCGTTGTTGTTGTATCTAGTTTTCGCTCATGTTTTCCACTCGTCTGATCTCTCTCTGTTGCTGTATTTGTTCTGCACTCAAGTTTTTCAAACGACGATTTTCTTTTTCTTGCTGACTTTGCTTTTCATTCATTTTTCGAGCCTATATTTATTGTTGTATTTGCTTCTCACTCTTATAATAACTTTTACGACAGCTGTAAACTTTGCAGCTGTTTTTGCTCCTCTCTCGTATTTTCTACTTGCCGATTTTGTCGTTGCCTTTGTATCTGCTCTTCCCTTATATTATCAGGTGTCGATTTTATTTTTGCTGTTCTATTTGCCGTAGTATTTGCTTTTCATTTAAATATTCTAGTTGTTGATTTTATGTCTGTCTTTCGATTTGAGCTTTGCTCATGTTTTTATTACGACGTCTGCTTCTTTCTCAATTTACGTATTCCTCCGACTTCTGCAATACAAGTCTTCTTTTTTTTTTTAGGTATTCTTCGATTAAACCTCAATGAAGCTTTTTTGTTCTTTCCTCATTTTATTGTGTCCTGTACTTTGAATTGTTTCATATGGATTCTAGTGTAGTGTTTTCTGTTGAGGTTGAATTTGGTGCTTTTCCTTTACTCATGCTTCTTGCACAAGTATATGTGTGCTTGTATTGTATTTGTTTCCAATAACGGTCTTTCTTCAGTGCTTTTCTCACAATATCTCTTCTTTGCAGCACTTTTTCTCTTTAATCTTCTTCTCCGTTTCATCAGGATTTTCTTCTTTATCTGGTGTGGAGTACATATTCTTGGTTGACGGTGGTGTAAGCTCCACATTATCTATACTACACTAAGTTAAAAATCTATTTCACTGAATTACACTACTCTTACGCTACATTTTTTATATACACGTGTTGCTTTTCTTTGCGTTTGTTCGTTGACTAGCCAAAGTACCCAGCCGGTCGGCTGTGTTTGTGTATTTTGAACCTAATTTAGATATTTTGATTTTTTACACTTTCTTATTTATATCTGAACTCTTATTACAGAATCATCAATATTTTTCCATTGTTTTATTTGCATCCTTTTTCCAAACTTAATTTAATTCAAGGTTTTGAAGGTAAAAATTTTTATTTTATTTTTACACTAATACAGATGGAAAATAATTTGAACTTTATTTTCTAGTTTTTGGCCCAGCTGGCCCTGTGATCGGCACCGATGCTGATGCCATTTCTATTTACAAAAAATATAATACAAAATTAAATGTTCAAATTTTGTAAAAATAGACCTTATTTTCCGAGTGTTCTTTTATCGGCCTCGTATTGTATGAATGTAAGGGAAAATTAAAAATTTTCAACTTTATTGTCTTTTCATGCACCAAAATTCTTTAACTGTTTTGTTTGATTTCAGTTCCCGAGCTTTAATTATTTAAACCTTTTCTAGTATTCTGAATTTCTATTCCATCGATCTGGGAGGTCCTGATTCCTTTATTTCCCTCCTTGTTGCCTT
>NW_013665831.1:800894-802586 GCF_000517525.1 Limulus polyphemus | reverse complement strand
GTCAAATCTAAAAAAATAATACACAGGTGCACACCTCAAAATACCCTTAGTACGCTTAAGTATTTCAGGTATTTAGGTTCTTTCTCTTGGAGATATGGCGATCAATACACACACACACAGACATGTTCTTTTATTATTTTAGATGATTTTTAATGTGATGTTAATTTTTGTTTAATGTTTTTTTTTTGTTTTTAGAGATAATAATGAAACTACTTAATTATTTTTGGATTTTATTTTTTTATTAATAATAGTTTGAGTGGTTCCCTTTTTTAGGTTTATTCCTTGTTTTTATTAATTACGTGTATTTTATTTGTTTTGTTTTTCGTTTTTGAAGCGAACCATAGATTAGCTGAACACATTAATTTACGGTTAACTTATCCTCGGTTCAAACCGGCTTCAACGGGTTCAAACTATTTGTTAGTGCAAGTGTGCAATAACAATCAACCCTATACAGTATTCTGAAAAATGACAAAGTTTGGCTGAAACGACTGCGAATTTACATAATTTGGTTGAAACTGTTGAATATTTGCAGCTTTTTACATGCAATAATGTTCTGAAAATATGTACTGTATTGTAGTAATCCTACTTTTCTCGTTTCTTCATACAAAGAAAAATTGATTTTGTTTGATAATGACATATCATTTTATACACATGAATATTTAAACTTCGAATTATAGAAAACATAAATGCAATGTTACTATTTAAAGTGCAAGCTTAGTGACATTGCAACTAAAACCTAAGTCACATAAACCGAGGTGGTATGCTCGTGAAACTGAAAAAATCATACTAAACCCCGCAATTGTTTAGGTTTTTGAACAAAACATATGGAAAAGGTGACGGAGGCTGCGCGAGGTTTTTACTAATATTTTGTGTAAATAGATTATGTATTGATGGCAAGGCTACTATGGCTATTTGCAACCATTCCTAATTTTGCGCTACTGACCTGAGGGTAAGGAGCCAGTCAGTAGTACCCATGCTAAAGAATTTACAGCCACTCTTGTAACCCACTGTTACGTATTAGAATTTCAAATTATGTTAAATGACACTGGATTTAGCAGTTAAGTAAAAAGCCAATATATTGTCAGTTTATGATATTTGCCAACAAGATTGATACACACAATTTTCTTTCTTTTTTTCACGAATACGTTTTAATATACACACAACAACACAATTTACAATAACAGCTATTACAAATAGTTGTTTAAAATGACTTATAAACGAAAGTTTCACAAACTTACAAGCAAGATAATATTCTCTTTCTAGTCTGGAACTTCTTCAATATCTTATCCAGGGTTCACGATGAGCGAGATAATTACGAGTTGACGTAGGTATAATTCATTTAACAGGGAGCTAGCTAGCTTTGTCCTTCGTTATTCATCAGCCACACACGCCGAGTTTTCCACGATGAAGTTATGTAATGTTTTCGTAAAAGTACTAATGTCCGATGAGAATCCACAGAAGTTAAATGATTTGTAAATGCTACTGGTCAAATATCTGAAGTTTTCCGATTGATAAGCGTTATAACAATCACAGTTACAGCTTCAGAAGTTTATAGCACACTGACTATAGCAAACTAATAATAGATACTCTTTTTTGGTGCGTCACATTGATTATATTTATAGGCGTTTGGAGAGTTTCTCGAAATTTCAGTTTTACGTAGCAATATTGACGCTAACACAAGCGTTTATGTAG
>NW_013665831.1:799380-800692 GCF_000517525.1 Limulus polyphemus | reverse complement strand
TTATTAAGAATAGTTTGAGGGGTTCCATTTTTTATAGGTGTTCCCTGTTTTATTAATTACGTGTATTTTATTTGTTATTGTTATTTTTTTCGTTTTTGAAACGAACCGTAGATTAGCTGAACACATTAATTTACGGTTAACTTACCCTCGGTTCAAACCGGCTTCAACGGGTTCAAACTATTTGTTAGTGCAAGTGTGCAATAACAATCAACCCTAAACAGTATTCTGAAAAATGATAAGGTTTGGCTGCAACAATTGTGAATTTACATAATTTGGTTGAAACTATTGAATATTTGCAGCTTTTTACATGCAATAATGTTCTGAAAATATGTACTGTATTGTAGTAATCCTACCTTTCTCGTTTCTTCACCCTCATACAAAGAAAACTTGATTTTGTTTGATAATGACATATCATTTTATACACATGAATATTTAAACTTCGAATTATAGAAAACATAAATGCAATGTTACTATTTAAACTGTTAGCTTAATGGAATTGCAACTAAAACCCAAGTCACATAAACCGAGGTGGTATGCTCGTGAAACTGAAAAATCATACTAAACCCCGCAATTGTTTAGGTTTTTGAACAAAACATATGGATGAGGTGACGGAGGCTGCGCGAGGTTTTTACTAATATTTTGTGTAAATAGATTATGTATTGATGGCAAGGCTACTATGGCTATTTGCAAACATTCCTAATTTTGCGCTACTGACCTGAGGGTAAGGAGTCAGTCAGTAGTACCCTAACACCCACCATCCATCCATGCTAAAGGATTTACTGTCACTCTTATAACCCACTGTTACGTATTAGAATTTAAAATTATGTTAACTGACACTTTAAATTTAGTAGTTGAATTTTAATTTGGATTTAACAGTTAAGTAAAAGTCAATATATTGTCAGTTTATGATATTTGCCAACAAGATTGATACACACAATTTTTTTTCACAAATACGTTTTAATATACACACAACAATACAATTTATAATAACAGCTATTACAAACAGTTGTTAAAAATGACTTATAAACGAAAGTTTCACAAACTTTTAAGCAATATAATATATTCTTTCTAGTCTGGAACTTCTTCAATATCTTATCCAGGGTTCACGATGAGCGAGTTAATTACGAGTTGACGTAGGTATAATTCATTTAAAAGGGAGGTAGCTAGCTTTGTCCTTCGTTATTCACCAGCCACACATGCAGAGTTTTCCACGATGAAGTTATATAATGTTTTCATAAAAGTACTAATGTACGATGAGAATCCACAGAAGTTAAATGATTTGTAATGTTCGAACTTTCTAAATGCTCCTGGT
>NW_013665831.1:789257-798401 GCF_000517525.1 Limulus polyphemus | reverse complement strand
TCTACAAGAGGGCTATTTGCGCTAGCCGTCCATAATATAGCAGTGTAAGACTAGAGGGAAGGCACCTAGCTTCATGGACCAACTCCTGGGCTACTTATTTATCAACGAATAGTGGGAATGACCGTCATATTATAACGCCCCCACGGCTGAAAGGGCAAGTATGTTTGGTGGGAGGGGGATTCAAACCCGCGACCCGCAGATTGCGAGTCGAGTACCCTATCGACCTGGCCATGCCATGCCAGTAATTGAAATGTATTTGGAGATTAAATTTTATAAATGAAATCAGTCGGAATATCAAGTCTAGGCCAACATTTCATTAATTTCAATTTTGATTAACATAAAATAGCATGTATAGAACAGGGAATATCCGCTTAATAAACGGTATATGTTATTTTTACTTCAAGTCTTCAGTTTAAAACGCCGATAATTAGTTTCAGATGTTTGAATGACTCCTTACTCATAGGATGTTCAAAAGATTGTTGATAAATTTAATATTTGTCTTTATATCAGGTGATGAAGGTCATTTTTGAACGATTCTTTGAACTAAAAAATAAAGTAATAAGCGAAGTTAAATGTGGCAAGTGTTATGCTGGCAACAACACCATACGTTACTTATTGATGTATTATTCCACAAGGGGGATGTTTCTGTATATTGTTTTAAAATGGCTTATTTTACTTTATTTTATTATAGATGGTACTGTAGAGTGCCAGAGAAAGATCAAAGCAACGCTGACTATAGATGGTACTGTAGAGTGTCAGAAATAGATCAAAGCAACGCTAACTATAGATGGTACTGTAGAGTGTCAGAAATAGATCAAAGCAACGCTGACTATAGATGGTACTGTAGAGTGCCAGAGAAATATCAAAGAAACGATGACTATAGATGGTACTGTAGAGTGTCAGAGACAGATCAAAGCAACGCTGACTATAGATGGTACTGTAGAGTGCCAGAGATAAATCAAAGCAACGCTGACTATAGATGGTACTGTAGAGTGTCAGAGATAAATCAAAGCAACGCTGACTATAGATGGTACTGTAGAGTGTCAGAGATAGATTAAAGAAACGCTGACTACAGATGATACTGACTATAGCACAATTAGTTAAAGTACATTACTACTGGTACAAACTTTTCAATTTTAACTTATTTTCTATCGCATTCGAATATTCCTTGTGTGAATTTTTAAATAAAATATTACCTTGCATAAGATAGACATTATAATAAGGCATATAATGATTTTAATAACAATACACGCAAACATGTACACAATCTTGACCTTCAAGATAAAAATTTAATCATAAAAATTATAACATGTAATAGAATTATAAAAAAAATCAAAACAACAGTCTTATGAATGAAAATGATAGGTGATACCACTGTGATAGGTAGACATTATTTTTGCTCTATTCGCTTCACTTAATGGTTTATTTCCTGCAGATATTTCGTCTGTTTTTACTTAATTTTTGGTTCCAGTATGCAGTCCATAAAAATAGATGTAGCTATGTTGTTCAATGTCAGTACTTTAATTAAACTGCCTTAATCTTGTAATTACAATAATCCAAGAAACATTGTTGTGGATCGCTTTAAAGTTTCATCTTTGGATTAGGGTTGCTTCCCAGAGCGTGTATAAGGACATTCAGCGTTCGATCACTCATCTGACACAAGAGAACGTAAACTTCCTTAGTCTTTAACGTTCTCGAGTTGCAAATCCGCACGAAATCGAACCCAGTTCGTCAGCTCCTAAATCCAGAGCTCTACTACAGAGCGAATCCATAAGTTGAAAAAAAAATCAAAATTTTATGTTCGTAAAAACAACTCCGACTGTTTCTGCTTTCAACATATGTCAACTTTGCTATCAGTATCATGAAGAGGACTAAATACGTGTGATATTCTTTAGCAGTAAAACTTTTTTAACAGAATCTACACATCCAGCTTGAGCTATAGTTGTTCAAGACATGTTACTAGAGTCTATATTAGACGTATTTTAGCAGATATAAAGATATCTTCTCACAGCCGGCCCTTATTTTGAACTAATATACTAAAAAGAAGTCAAATATTTAAGAGTTACATAAAACCACCTTCTAGAAGGTTGACGAAATGTTCTGTTGCCAACGTAGCTGATCATTTTACAGTAAAATGAAATAATAAAACCACCTAGTGTAAGGTGAACGAAATACGGAAAATTATTTTATCTAACTTTTCGTAGAAGTTTGTTTGCTAGTCTAATATATTTCATATGTCAGATTTTTTAAGAATTCGATATGCGATTTTGGAGCTATTTAGGCCTCCCTTGTCTCTTACATTACAAACATTTTTCAGACAAAAGGAACCGTCAATTTACAGTGGAATATTTCACTTATTTAGTATTTTACATCCCCTATATATATGTTTTTCTCTTTCTTTCTGAGATCCGTTCGTGGTATTTTATATTTTTTAAATATGTAAAAAAATTAAAGTTTATTAAGGTGGGAAGCATAGTACATTCAAGGTAATCACGACATTAGAGAGTTCTGTATGTTGGTTATCAGTCTGGATTTGGGGACAGGTAACGGGTCACTGGTTGTCTAGTATATATTATAACTCTATACTAGTATGATTTATCTACTGTACTACTAATTAAGTTAAATTAGTGCTTTACTACTATAATAAGGGATAGAATGCCGGTCTCAGACAACTGTATGCAGGCAATGAAGTTTAATATTGAATCATTATACAGAATATCCCTTTGAAAGTAGTGATTCATCTATGCACAAATTTGGTTTTTGAAAGCTTGTAGTTTTGACAGAAATTTCTAAAACAAACAAACAAACCTTGTATATTCTCGACCTTGTACAAAACTTAGTCTTAGATACAGTTTATTATCGCTCTAATGAGCTTTTGAATTAAAAATAAATGGGGAATCCACTCAGTCTACCAACTGTTGTAAAGATAATGGGAAACCCACCCAGTCTACCAAATGTTGTAAAGATAATGGGGAATCCACTCAGCCTACCTGGTGAACTAAAACATCCTAATAAAAGACCAGCAGTTTAATGAGGACCTAGCATTATATTTACAACAATTGGTAGACTGAGTGGATTCCCCATGATCTTTACAACAGTTGGTAGACTGGGTGGGTTCCCCATTATCTTTACAACAATTGGTAAACTGGGTGGGTTCCCCATTATCTTTACAACAATTGGTAGACTGAGTGGGTTCCCCATTATCTTTACAATAATCGGTAGACTGGGTGGGTTCCCCATTATGTTTACAACAATTGGTAGACTGGGTGGGTTCCCCATTATCTTTACAATAATTGGTAGACTGGGTAGTTTCCCCATTATCTTTACAATAATTCAACTGACTCACACTAAGTAGAAACTGATTATTTTCATACCATGAGACATCTAGGTTAAAATTACACAAATTCATAAATAATATAAAGTTTAAATAAACAAATATTATTTTAAAGACCTTGAGAACCAGCACAAACACTAAATTATTTTTTAAAAACAGCAGATATAAAGCTATTGTAGTTGAAGAATGAACTTGGTTTATGGTAACATGATACAGATAATGTTTTCCACTTGTTAAAGACTTGTAGATCTAAAACCAATAACGTAGAGTATGTTTCTTTTTCAACATTGAATTGTACATTCTGACGTTTGTCTTCATAAATGATAAAAAAACATTGTAAGAGGCATTTATTTTTGAACAGTAAAAACCTATCATATACATGCCGTTTATAAAGAAACGACTTGAAATTATCAGGACATTGTTGTAACCATATTTTTTTCTTAATAGCATACAAAACCTTAGCTAGGTCGAAGCCAATTTAGATCCCATTGATACAACATCGATTTGGTCATAAAAATAGGTAAAAAAATACATCTTTAGATAAACGACTCACATCACGGCTTTCAAAAACCAAATTTGTTCATAGATGAATTACTTATTTCAAAGGGATATTAGTGTATAATGATTCAATATCAAAATTGGCACTATATATATTGATTCAATATCACCCTTCACTGCCTGCAGACAGTTGTGGGAAGGTGACTGCTCTCTAAAGTAAAAGAGACTGTCCCCAAATCCAGACTGATAACCAACATACAGAACTCTCTAATGTCGTGATTACCTTGAATGTACTATGCTTTTCCACCTTAATAAACTTTGATTTTTTACATATTTAAAAGATATAAAATAAGCAGATAGAAAGATGATATATAAAGGGAAAACGTTAGTGTCCAGCGTATCCCGTATCTTTTTAATTTAGAGGAACCATAGTGGTTCCCCTAACCATTACACCTATTTCTCACGTGGTAAAAGAAAAAAGCTTTTGACGTTGCTTAGTTCTAAACTGAATGTCAATTCGGTGATTAGGTTTTCAAGGAAACAGTTTTTCTTGCTTGTTAATTAACACAACAACCAAAGGACGTTTAGATACATCTAACAATTGTACTATGGAGTTGTTCACCTTTAGCAAGTTACTTGTTCACTATCGAACATTACAAACCATTTAACTCCAATGTATTCACATCGGACATTAATACTTTTACGAAAACATTACCAAACGTCATGAAGATTACATGGCTAGCTTGCTTCCAGTTAATTAAGTGAATTTTGCCTACGTCAACTCGAAATTAACTCGCTCATCGTGAACCCTTGATAAGATATTAAGGAAGTTCCAGGCTAGAAAGAAGACCTTATATTGCATGTACGTTTGTGAAACTTTTGTTTATAAATCATTGTTTGTAATAACAATTATTAATAACTGTTATTGTAAATTGAATTGTTGTGTGTATATTAAAATGTATTCGTCTTAAAAACGAAGACGGTGTGTATCAATCTTGTTGGCAAATATGATAAACTGATAATATATCGGTATATATTTAAATACTATATCCAAAGTACAATTTAACTACTGTATTTAAAATATCATTTAACTCAATTTCAGACCATTTGAAACTCTAATACGTAACAATGACTTAAAACCTCATGTTCTGAAGTGTGTACTGAGTGCTCTAAGTTCCTCACACAAGCTTTGTATCTTAGAGAGGAGGAATGTTTGGCTTGATAGAAAGCAACAGTTTATGTGGAAGTGACCAGTATATGAAGGAAAAAATGGTCATTGTTATCGAGTTATTTGCCATTTCTGACGCTAGTTGTAAGAAATGCATTAATTTTTTTTTTCTGTAGTAAATAAAAACAGAAATTTTAACGTTGACAAGCCCAAAAACACATGTTGTTGCAATGTAGGTAACGTTGGACTTATTTTCTTTATTTGTTTCAAATGTTCTCTAATTCGTGCCATTAGGTGACGTATAATGGGTTGAATTTAGACCCATTTACATCAGGTAGACGTGAAGTTGTAAATGATGTCCGATCACCATATCATTGGAATTGTATCTTTCACCTTGAAGAAGCCCTTTATGATTACTTGATATTTAGATATCACTTTCAGTGATATATGTGGATATAATGCTTTTATATGTTTCAAAATGTTTTTCTTTATTTCGAAACTCAAAGGACCCATGAAGTTTAACTTTGTAAATGCTCCTGGTCAAATATCTAAAGTTTTCCGATTGATAAGCGTTATAACAATCACACTTACAGCTTCCGAAGTTTTATAGCACACTGACTATAGCAAACTAATAATAGATACTCTTTTTTTGGCGCGTCACATTGGTTATATTTATAGGTGTTTATGTAGACACATATATTGTTGATTCTTATTCTCGAGAATCTTTTACAACTTTGGAGAATAGGCGGGAGTTTCACAATACGTAATTAACACTATGCATGTTTTTAAATATAAACTTAATCTAAACAAATGTTGATATTAAAATAAATATATAATAATAAATTCATCACAATTCCCTCCTTAGAGAATTGAAAACTGACTTTAGACAATTTGTAACTAAGATATTATATATATATATACATTGGTAACAATACATTATATATAGTACATTATTCAAAGGATTACAAAACTTCAATAATCATGACAGTATACAACACAATTAATACAAATAATCCTATCATCATAAAATTACATAGCACGTGAGAGTGTATCAGCACAAATGTTATCAACGCCTTTGACATGGATTATCTTCAAATCACACTCTTGTAATGATGAACTCCAAGTTAACAGTCTTCTGTTTTTACCCTTCATTTTGTTTAAAAACGACAATGGGTTATGATCAGTGTAAATGACAATAGGTTGTTGTGATGCAGATACATACACATTGAAATGTTCTGAAGCTAACACTAGATCCAATGTTTCTTTTTCTACAGTAGAATAATTATTTTGATGATAATTAAACTTTTTAGAAAAACAACAAATAGGATGTTTAATACCATCGTCGTATGGCTGAAATAGAATAGCACCAGCACCACAATCACTGGTATCAACAGTTAATGCAACTCAGTTGCCATCAATACAGGGTAAGTCCAAAACAAAGATTTGACCTTTTAAAAAGTAGATTGACATATTTCAGATGATTTGAACTTTTGATTTTTCTTCAAAACGTTTGTTAATGGTACAATGATGTCAGCAAAACTTTTAAAAACTTCCTGTAATAACCAGCCATCCCCAAAAATCTCAATTAACTTTTCTTGTTGGTAGTTGGATAATTCACAATACAGTCAACTTTGGCTTGAATTTGAGAAACTTGACCATGGCTTACTACATGATTTAAGTAAACAACTCTGGCTTTACAGAAGTCACTTTTTGCCACATTTACAGTGAGATTGGCTTTCTTAAGCTTCTCAAAAACATCACGTAATACACATAAATGTTCTTCCCATGTATCACTGGAAATCACAAAATCATCAACATAAATACCAATATCTGATAGATTGTTGAAGCATTGATTCATCATTCGCTGAAAAGTTGCTTGAGAATTTTTCATCCCAAAAGGCAGTACATTGTACTGGTATAACCCATCCGGAGTAACAAAGCAGATATTTCTTTTGCTCTGTCAGTTAGAGGAACAGCCCAGTATCCCTTTAGTAGGACACACTTTGTGTTATATCTGGCTTTTCCAATTTTATCAATACAATCTTCCATTCTTGGAATGGGATAGGAATCTGTCTTTGCCAAAGCATTTACTTTGCAAAAGTCTGTACAGAACCTAACTGAACCATTAGATTTAGGGACCAGTACACAAGGTGAAGACCAATTACTTTTACTGGGCTCTATAATGCCATTTTCCAGCATGTAAGATATTTTATTACGCATTTTATCGGCTTTGATTAGATTCAAACGATGGTGATGTTGTTTCACAGGAGAAGCGTAATTTATATCTACATCATGAACAGCGATGTTGGGTTGATTATGAACGTATTCAGTCAATAAACTAGCAACTTGATTTTTTCTCTTCAGAAGGCAAGTGATCTAGTTTTGAATCAAGATTGGTGAGAATGTAAGAATTACTCAGTTTGATGTTGCATTCGTATCCAATATTTTCAAATTTACTGGTATTTGAGTCAAAGCAACTGTCATCAGTATAAAGAGAACACTCAATGGTTAGAATATTTTCGGAAGCATCTCGTATGTGATAGGGTTTCAACATATTAATATTACACAGCTGGGTAGCCTTTCGATACTTAGGTGTTTTTACAACATAGACCGTATCATTAACTTTCTGAACAACCTCATAGGGACCATGATACCTAACTTCAGTGGATGTCCCATAGTGGGTAACAATACCAAAATCATGTCACCAGGGTGGAACCCACGCTCTTCAGCCTTATGGTCATAAACATTTTTCATTTTAACTTGGGATGACTGTAACTTTTCTCGAGCCAAATCACAAGCACGTTATAGTCTGGACCGAAACTTGGAAACGTAATCCAATAAGTACATTTCTTTTGGATCATCTTCCAACTGTTCTTCCTTCAGCAACTTTAAAGGACCATGCACTGAATGGCCAAACACCAACTTAAATGGGCTAAACCCTAACGACTCCTGAATTGACTCGCGAACAGCAAATAATAATAAATTAACTCCTTCATTCTAATACTTCTCGTTATCGAGACAGTAAGTCCGCATTATCTCTTTTAAGGCAGAATGGATGATACGCACTAGATTTGATCTGTTTTGCATCGAGCTCATAAAAAAATTGTTGAAACAGCCCTGACATAAAATTTGATCCTTGATCAGACAGAATTTCTTTGGGCAAGCCAACAAAAATAAGAAAAAAGCCTTAGAAATTCTTTGGGCTGAAATGTATCTCAAAGGGATAGCTTCAGGGAATCGAATGGATGCGTATATGATAGTTAACAAATACTGATTCCCCGATCGAGTTTTTGGTAAAGGCCCAACACAATCAACAATCACACGACTGAAGGGTTCTTCGAATGCTGGGATAGGTTTCAGAGGAGCAACAGGAATTTTCTGGTTAGGTTTTCCAACCAACTGTTGGAAGTCCTCTGAAGCTGGCACATCTGGTGGTCTCCATTTCCTCATAAGCACAACATCTTTTAGGAGTGCAAATTTATATAGTGAAGAGATCTGCAGATCCTTTTGTTGCTCGGTGATCAGTTTACTTTTAGTAAATGGAACTTCACCAGGTAAATCAGATCTCTGATGTCCATCTTTGTTCCTCACCGAGTACTCCTCAGTAGGATAATTATCCACAGTAACCTAGTTGGAACCAAAAAATCTCTGAGACAAATCTATAATATCATCTTTTGAATCCATGTCTATCATTTGTTTTTGCCTTAATTTCCTAGCCTTAGCTCGAGTCACAGCACATGAGAGAAACACATTGAAATTCTTTTCAACGACAACATCATCATGCATAAATGAAACAGTGATCGGCTCGCTAACCATTTTAGGTTCGGCAACAACTTTTCCCCAGCCAAATCGTTTCCCAACAATAATGATACACCCTTAATTGGCAGAGTAGATCTTACTCAAACACAACTGGTCCAAAAACTAGGTCTGAAGAGGAACATTAACAAAGCCACTCTCAATACTTTGAGCAATAACAGACTCATCAGTGGCAGAACTCGCATTTAAAGGCAATATACCTTCTAACAACAATGACTGAGTCGCCCCAGTATCTCGTAGAATACGTATGGGTATGATGGGATTGCCAATGTTACTTGTCAAAGACACAGAACAAACAGACACAAAAGGTCTAAATTCCTCTCTGATT
>NW_013665831.1:786133-788272 GCF_000517525.1 Limulus polyphemus | reverse complement strand
AATACATATCCAATTTATGATACTTGCCCACAAGATTGATACACATAGTTTTTTAATAGAAATATATTTTAACATACAAACAATAACACAATTTACAATAACAGTTATTACAAATAATGATCTATGTACAAAGTGAATTAATTTTACGAGTTGATGTAGGTATAACTCACTTAACAGGGAGCTAGCTAGCTTTATCTTTCGTTATTCACCAGCCATAGTTACGAAATCGAGACTTCTCTCTCTATCAGCGAGGCCCGGCATGGCCAAGTTGTTAGAGCATTTGACTCCCAATCTGAGGGTTGCGGGTTCAAATCCCCGTCTCACTAAACATACTTGCCTTTTCAGCTGTGGGGGCATTATGATGTGACGGGCAATCTTACTATTCGTTGGTAAAAGGAGTTGGCGGTGGGTGGTGATGACTAGCTGTCCTCTCTCTTTAGTATTTCACTGCTAAATTGGGACGGCTAGTGCAGATAGCCCTTGTGTAGCTTTGCACGAAATTCAAAACAAACAAACCTCTACCATTGAGCCAATTCACACCCATGTAGGTCCAGATTGATACGTTGAAGTATATTTGTTTTGCAATTAATTTTGCCAGACGAGTTTGTTGGTGCAGATATAGATTATTTTTTAAATACTCAGGCGTGTATTAACAAGAAAGATTATGGCGTATCTTAGAAGTTAATTTTGTCTCGTTGACATAAACAAATGAATTTCGTTGATTGGATTGGAAACGTCGATGTAAGAATAAGACAAACGAAGACGGATTTTGATTATTATATTTACTTAGATGTATCTATAATTTCTCTGCTTATTATGTTTGTATTATGTAGCTCACGCTAACACTTAAAACCAATTGGTCTGCACACATTTTTATTCATCAATCACCATGTGATTCAATTCCAAGTTAAAACATATGAAATCATCATTTCTAGTGGGATTTCAACGTAACGAAATTATGCAAAATATATCGACAAATTGCTTAGTGAAGCAGTTGAATCGACTATTAGTTATCAATAATGCTAATTCTTGTAGAATTTCACAGGATATGTTTCACACTTAAGACAAAGACTCAAGGGGAATTTATTGTTACCACAGTTCATCATTTGCTGTTTATACGAGATAGCTTAAAGGTAAACAGTCACTAATTAATGCACGTTCCTGAAATTTAATGCTTTGGCGAGATTCTAAGTCACGATTTATTGACCCACAAACTTTTCTAAAAGTTATGAGCATTAAACATTGTAATTAGTAATGCATATTTGTCCAGAAGTTATTAAAGTTTTCAGTGGCTTTAGCAGCTTGATGTACAGCTTAAATGCATTATATCAAAATGGTTTGAATATGCAAATTAACAAGTCTTGTGATAAAAACAGCCAATATAAAGTCACGGTAGAACTAAACGTTTGAGAACTACAGTTTGGCTTTTATCAGATAATCTGACGCCACCGATGTTTGATCGATTTTGGAAAGGGTATGAAATATTCACACACTCAGATTATGAAGTCGTGTTCACATCTGGAATTTAGATTTCCAAGACTGGGATATCCTTGTACTTAATCGACTTGGAAAACAGAGTAATGTGGGTCAACTTGAGGACTAGAACCATCGAAAAGAATTTTACAACAAGTCGTATCCCAGACATGGTAATCAAAGTGCGGTCTTGCAACAGGTAAAATAACCATGAACACAAAGGTTAGTGACAAAAGCAATATGCGTGCCCCAGTAAGCATCATAATAAAAATGATATCTGCCTTTAAAGGAGGCCAAATGGTTGTGGGTTCACCTATATAAGACTTATAGTGATATTTTCGTTTGAACTGTTGCATAATATAAACAGTTTGAAAATGAGACAGATACTCGTGCTATTCCATGTAAATATATGCAGATTAAATTTCCGACGCAGCTTCTTTGACTTTCTGTGTCATCAGACTGTTGAAACAATGTTTGGAAACTGTCGTCCGCGTACATTATATGCCTTATTGTAAGCAAGAGGGGAGGAATTGTGTGCTTTGAACGTGATAATCTTACGACGGAGTCTTTTGCAATGGGAACTGTACTGCAGGCGTATTGTGAAGATCAGAGTTGTCAGATCGATCATGAGGTGTTGCGACATTTACTGTAACGTCGTGATGAAGT
>NW_013665831.1:784299-785998 GCF_000517525.1 Limulus polyphemus | reverse complement strand
AACTGTAATGCAGGGGTAGTTGTGAAGATCATGAGGTGTTGCGACATTTACTGTAACGTCGTGATGAAGTTCTAAAATCATTTTAATATAATATATTTAACTTATAAGACATTCGCATCGATCTTATATAAGTCAATCTAAAAGTTACTGTTCATGGTGTATTGATATTTATAGTGAACACACCTGTACCTTTTACAGATAGTTAATCATTTTATTTTAATAATTTCTACACATCAATACAGTGGTGTATTGCTACAAATCTTAAACATGATATCACGGGCTACGTGTTTAGCTTATGCATATTTATTGACTGAGATTTACCGAAAATTCAACAGTACAATTCCTCCATACATAGATTTATGACTGGAGGAATAAATATGACACCCCATCTGAAAAAGGATATTCATTTATATGGAGAATGATGATATAGAACCAAAGGACACAACATTAAAAAAGGAAGCTATCAACATTTTACATAGAAACAAAAACACTCGAACAGCAAAGCGTTAAGGACAGCATTGGAATCCGAAACCACACCCAAATCAAATTTAGAACAAGGTCTGAATTCTAAAAATAAATAAAAAATATTTATGAAAAAGAATATTCTGACCCATAAAGTAATTGGAGCGATGTTCACCATGTCTGCCGTTGAGCTTAAAGGTTTAATAAGTAAACATGTGAAGCTGATTAAGGGTCAGCAGCTAAATCTTCACAAACGTTCAGACACCCACATACACCAAAATCAATAATTGTTTTCACAGAAACCAGAATTACAGCAACTCCCATGATTACACATATGTGAGGCCCTTTAATGCAACTTCAATGGAGTTTTGTTTCGTTGGTCTGTTTAATGTCGAGGTACACGGACAGTGAACATTTTTAAACATATGCGATCGAAGATTAGTCTCGCTGTCGTTCACAGAAGCTCCTTACGATGAAATGTGGGACGTTGGGCAACAGGGCGTAATCATAACACTCAGACCGAACACGAACGGCAATGTAGGAATTAATTACAAGGGCAGCACGAGTCCTAAGCATTGTTCTTATAAAATGTGATTAATCCTCAGTATAGTTTTATATTTAATCCTATCCATAAAGCTAGAATTTAATGCTACTTAATTACTAAAAACGTTTCGTGATAACATATTTATTAAAAGTGTTCCATATTTTGGATACGACTAATTTAAGTAATAGCATCTTTACGGACACATTAGTGTTTCAGTTATGTCACATTTTTTTATATTTCGTCTACTTTTCAAAGCTCATTTGATTTTATTAGAAGATACAACATTTTGTTTAGAAACAATGTTTGTGCGTGCATAGGCTTATGCATGTCACTACAGAAATGTGTAATTTGGAAATAGGTTTACACCAATTTACTGCAACGTCGTGGCTATTGAAGTGCCCATTTTAGAGGCTAAATCCCGTCGAGAGGCTAAGTCCATACTAGAAGCTAAGTAGAGGCTAAGAACTTTCTAAACACGGAATATACCGAAGTAGTATTAAATAAAAAAATAAAATAATAAACAGGATAGATATTGAAAACTATAATCATTATGATTATGTATTACAAAATTAAAGTTCCTGCATTAGTCTAATTGCTTAAGACTTCAACCTTTATTTTTATCAACATAGACGGCCTGGCATTACTAGATGGTTAGGGAGCTCGACTCGAAATCTGAGGGTCGTGGGTTCGAAT
>NW_013665831.1:779116-783299 GCF_000517525.1 Limulus polyphemus | reverse complement strand
CACATGTTTTCAGTACAAATAAATATATATTTGAAATCTTTTGACAAATCAAACTTTAACCAAAAATACAATTACAACATATAATGGGGTGACAAACCAGGGTATGTTGGTAATTTTTCAATCCTCAGAGGATAGTAATGTTTTAGTGCAAAGCAATGCAACTGGTTATGTGTGCTCTGTCAACCATGGGGAATAGAACATCAGATTTTGACGTATACTTAGTGCTGATTCATTCTGAAATGGTACTAATTGTACACACACACACACACACACACACACATACATATATATATATATATATATGGCGTTTAATGATTCTTTAATTATTTTTATTTATAAATTGATAGATAATAATTTCATTAAACAAACTGTGTTTGAGGATACAATAGTATGCTTTATTATACATGGTATATAATATTGTTACGACAGCGGAAGTCACGTGACGCTAGTAAAACGTCATGATATTCTCGAAGGTTCTTGAATGCTCGAGTGTTTACTAGATGTGCGGTATTCTTGTATATAAGACCGCCAAGAAGTGACGGCAACAATGGAATTGAACGGCAGACAGGCAGAAATAAAGACGGACATTTTTGGCATAAATAACAAAAACCAATAATAAGTAACAATCATCTTTAATCAACGGAGTCTCTATATTAAGAAATCAACAAACATTTTTCGAGTTTTGTTGTTTTACATTTCATTTTATACATTTATCACATAGCCTCTTAACAACAATATTAGGTTATACTTTTATTGCTAAACCCATTGTTGAAACGCATTGTTACCAAAACGTACTTTTCTATGTGGTTTTTCGCTAGCTTGCCTCATTAAAAAGATGTGCACGTACACACGTGCGTGCCTATCTGTCTGTGATTTCTATTTAATTCTAATTAATAGGTAAATATTTTTCTAACTATAATATGTATGTATTTATATGGAAGTCCTAAATAATTTAGAATATTTTAATATAATTCAAAACTATCACAGTGATAATACTTGCTACTTTAATAAATGACGTAAAAAATTATCAGAAAATTTTACCGTATTTCACATGAGTATTACAAGCTTACTAAAAACTACGATGAATTTATTTTATCTTTATCGTATGTAAATACTCTTACTAGAGTCTATGATAATCTGAAGTCGTGTATCGACCATATGTTTATTAATGGTTCACTACTTTACATTTGTAAATATGGATGTAAATTTCCAATGTACATACCTCCAATACCCCTATTGTAAAAACTAAAATAATTAATTACTCTCGACTGAATGAAATTCTCATGACAGAAACATGAAATACGGTGTTAATGGAAAATGATGTAAATATTAGCACAAATAACTTGGTGACTGTAATGAAGTTACATTTGCTGCAAACCACTCAACAACTAAAACAGTCTGCTTTTAACTCGAAGTATCGAATAATGCAGCTGTGGATAACCTGTGGTTTACTGGTATTATTTTCCGATATTTTGTTACCATAATATATATTTTATATTTATTTTAATAAGCTATTTAACTTGTTTGAATATTTTAAAATACAATTTTTAGGTGTAAGTTAAATGGTTGTTTGCGGGTTTTTTACTTAAATTTTCTTTTCTTCTAATTGAAAAAATCATTTATAAATATTATAAAAAGGACCGGTCCTAAAACTGTGCCCTGAGGGATTGAATATTCTGAAGTAAACTGTTCGTTGACAATACCGTTTACTTTAACCATCTGGGGTTTACTCTGCAGGTAGCTTTTAAACCAATCTAGCACAACCCCTCTAACTCGTATATTGTACAACTTAACTATCAATTTAGAGTGCGACACCGTATCGAAGGGTTTGGCCAGGTCCAAGAACACGCCGCCGGCTTCCGCCCCTTGTCCAGCTGGTCAGTAATGTATGTAGATATTTCCGATATCGCATCTAAACCTTTCCGAAATCCATACTGATTACTTGATAATTTTTTATTAATTTCCAAGAATTCTACTAAATTTTTTAAAACATTTTTCTCCAAGACTTTAGCAAGATTTGACAATATTGAAATTAGCCTGTAGTTGGACAGTAGTTTTGGATCGCCACTTTTGTATATTAGGGTAATAACAGACGTGTTTAATATACCTCATTATTTATACTTAAGTTCACTATATGTTTTATGGATTTAATTATACTCTCGATGTTAGCTTTAAGTATTTTGACAGTAATGTCTTCGTGTCCTGGACCTCATCTCCCCCTCAGTTCATTTATGGCCCACTGTACATCTCTGTCTGTTACCATACATCCCTCCAGTACCAGGCTATCCCTATCCCCCTCCAGCCCCTCCTCATCCATTCCTACACTCTTACCTATTTTTTCTGCCATCTCTTTTCCTACGGTTGTAGAATATTCCCCGAATACACTTGCTCCATGTTTTCTTTGTTTGTTTGAAGTTAAGCATAAAGCTACACAATGTGCTATCTGTGCTCTGCCCACCACGGGTGTCGAAACCCGGTTTCTAGCGTTGCAAGTCCGCAGACATACCGTTGTGCCACTGGGGCTCCATGTTTTGAATTATCTACTATGATAATTTCATTCCTGTCAGTTAATTAGGTTATTGATGCGGCTCGCTTATCAATTGCTTAATCTATTAATTCCCAACTTTTCTTAATGTTAGAATGCAACTTAGAACTGGACCGACGGTTAATTGTGTTTGCCAAGGATACAGCCCTGCCTTGTGCAGGTGATAATTGGGAGGAGACCCTCAGTACTACAGAGCGAGAACTTAAAAACAACTTACTGGTTAGATATAAACACACTATTACTTAATGTTATAAAAACACATTATATTACATTCTCGCTGTATAATATAAGCCAGCCAACTCCTGTGGCTCTCAGCATTTATGGAAAGAACTGTACCCAATCCTACACCCAACAATGTAACTGTTCCAAAATGAATAGAATGGATAAAGTTAAATACTTAGGAGTCACTATAGATAACTGCTTAAATTGGAGGTCTCATATACTAGATTTAACTTATAAAATGCGGAAGTTAGTATACATATTTGTAAGAGTCAGAGGAATTTTGTCGATAGATAAATTAAATGTATTATACTGTTGATTAGTTGACTCTATTTTGCAATATGGAATCATAGCTTGGGGAACGGCTGCCGACTCTATACAAATGCAGTTAGCCATACTGCAGAAAACTATGATGAGGGTAATGGTTAGAAAGAAATCAATGGAATTGTCTAGGCCTCTTTTTAAGCAGCGGTGTATATTAAGTATTAAGGAGATCTTTTTTAAAAGTTCATTGATTAGATTGATAGTGGGAGACACCTGGTGAAGTAGTTAGATCATTCTGGTAACACACGGGGAGTAGTTAATGGTCTGTATGATGACTATGTCAGTGTGTGTAATCTGAACCCATTTTAGCAAAGAATTATAACCTATATACTTTTCTTGCTTATCACCATGACATAAAGCCATTGTTGGAATGAATTTTATCAAAACGCGCTGGCTTCTCTATATACTACAAGCTGTTATATAAGGAACCACTTCTTTTCTATGTGGTTTTTCGCTAGCTTGCCTCGTAAAAAGATTCGCACGCGCATGTGCGTGGATAAGTAATAATATGCAGGTGCACACCTTCATGTTTCTCTTAGTATGGGTCCAAAATTCCAGGTTTCTAGGTTCTTACCTCTTGGAGCTATTGCTGTGAAACACAGAGACCCACGGGCAAATGCGTATGCTCACACGCATGCATATACGTGCCTGTCTGTCATTTCTATTTGTAATATAAGGAACTACTTCTTTTGTATGTGGTTTTTGCTACCTTAAAACGATGCATACGCACGCACGTGAATAAGTAATACCCAAGTGCACTTCCTCAGGGTTCATTTAGTATGGATGCAAAATTTCAGGTTTCTAGGTTCTTTCTTCTTGGAGCTATGTTGATCACACTTTCTTTCTATGTGATTTTTTGCAAGCTTGTTGCATAAATATATGTGCACGCGCATGAGCGCACCCACGTGGATAAGTAATAACACTTAGTTGTACATCCTTATGTTTGTTACGTTTTAGAATTTCAAATAGCCTGAAATTGAGTTAAATGATACTTTAGTAGTATTTAGTAGTTAAATTGTGCTTTGGATTTACAAGCAAGTCTTACAAGTCTTCTTTCTAGTATTGAACTTCTTCAATATCTTATCGAGGGTTCAC
>NW_013665831.1:773047-778116 GCF_000517525.1 Limulus polyphemus | reverse complement strand
ATGCTTTTAAATATAAACTCAATCTAAACAACGTCAATATCAAAATAAATTAAACAAATTCGTTACAGCGGTTACACACAGACACATAGGCACGCTCCTTTATTATTATAGATATATAGGTAATAATTATTCGTTTGATTACTCAAGATAGAAGAGATGAAATTTTTATAGAGCGAATTTTTTTCGTATCTAACACAAATATGTATCAATCTAAAATATTTTTGTTGTTGTCGTTGAATTTCGATTAAACTAGTTTCTGAAATACAAAATCTCTTGTGTTAAGCTAGAAAGTATGAAAACGAGCTACCCACGACAACAGTTCAATATAAACGTAAACATAAAGCTATGGTAATCCTAACGTTACTTTAAGTTTTAATTTGTTTCTCTAGGTTTTTTGAAATAAACTAATGAAAAATTAAAGAAACCATTTTTTTCAACTAAATGTAATAAATTGGAGCACCATTTATGCACTGAATACAGTTAATGAATCAGCTTCATTAACACATCGCCAGTTACAATCCATGAAACTTCAGTACCCAGCTATTTGAAGTCATCAGAGTTGAGGTTAATTTGAAATAGTTACATGTGGCAAAAAAGAGACAGGTAAGGAGCATGGAATACCTAGGATTTTAACTGTTTTTGTATTTGCCGAACATAATTCTAATCAATTGGAGACGATGTTAAAGGCATTTTATTCCACTTCTCACTCGCATTTGTCAAAAAAGAGCCAGTGACGGGTTTGTATTCCTTGGTATCTCAACTTATACAAACCTTCGCGAATTGAATCAAACTAAACTTTGTTCCTTGATGTAAAATAACACTGTTATCATATTAGCAGGAATGTTAACCGAATATACATAGTCTGAGAGTTTGACGTTGCATTGTGTGAGAAATGGGACAGATTCACCGGTGGTGCCGTTGTCTGGATTATTAAAAGAATACCCGAAAAATGCAGAAACTCTGCAACTAATACCAAGTTGAAACAGTATCAAGCAGTATATCTGAAAGCAGATCAAAATTAATGTGTCCATCCATACTGATAACTCCTCATGTCATTACTGAACAGGCACTGAAGTGCACGACTAGTTCTTCAGACAAAAAGTACAGTGACCCAACCTATGTTGGTACCAATTTTAATGATCTCGGAAAAAGCCCAAATGAGCAGTAACTTAGGCCGAACTCACTGTTATGAAATTAGGTGTAAGGAACATTGGTGGGGGTTGTGAAAAAGGTGGGAAGGCGGCCAGTTTTCGGTCAATTCCTAAGGGATTAAAGGATTAGAGATTAATCACCTTTCTTCTTCAGTAGTATAAAGACCAGAGAACTCCCAATGACTTTGAGACTTCGTATTCCGATATAAGAAAAACAGATGTGTTCAGTGTGGTTTTTGAGAAAGAAATATAAAATATATGGGTTGAACAGAAGAAAGAAAACAAGACTGGGAGATGTGAGAAGAAAAGGTTAAACCGAGAGATAGGCGAAGGAGGAAATAACAAGCTGCCAGTAAGAAATAAAACCTAGTTCTAAATCAATGCATTGTGAATTATAGTAATAGATAACAATTTTCTATGTATATTATTATGGGACAGTTCCTGATAGGAATAGGTATAACATTAATAAAGTTGAAAGGGAAGCGAAGTGCGAGAATAGCACGATCATAACAAATAGGTGTCCGAAATAATGTGAAGTGTCTTATATGATCATTGCTTACACAAGTTCATTATAAACTACTAACAGTCATACTACTTATCGTCAAACAAATGTTCTTCTATAGTGACATCATAGAGCAAGCTAGTATTTTTTGAAATACAAACGAAAGATAATGGATGTTTGCTTACGCTTAGAGAATGTCCTCTGACAGCCGTGGAACACATCATATGTGGACTATTCTCTAAAGATTTGCCATTAAAAATTTTTATTTATATGTTAAAACTAGATTACAACGGTTTACATGGAGCCGGATAAAACATACTTAATGCATCACACAATTGGTACCACACGATTTTAGCACTAGAAACAAATAAAGATTGTATTTTATTTCATACCTGTTTATCTGTTATCCTGTTCATCTACCATCACTTCTAGTACATATTAAACTAGATGTACTTCCGCAGGGTCCACGAAAGTGTTCTGTTTCAAGAGTAAATTAAATCAAATTTACAGTAACAAATACTTTTATTTCTTGCTTTTGAAGTTCATATGTTATGCTGTGTTGTAACCTACAGAGTGCATAATTCTTCCCGTGATTTATGGGATTATGGGATGTGCACGTTTCACTGACAGTACAAATTGCAACGTTATGTGACGTTATTTTAGTGTTTACTGACAAAATGACAGACTATATACTAATGTAAAGTGGTTAAAACAAGCGATCCCTTTAGGCGATTTTTGGCCCCCCTTTCAGGGAAATTATTTTTTTACACTTACATCTTATTTGATGTTATTTAGTTTAAATTATGTTTTCACTATGAGACTGTTTCTCCTATTGATCTAGATTTCGTTTTGAGATCGATTTGCTTTATTTGAATTTATATTAGTTTCCGGTTCAGAAAACATTCGTTCGAACCTTTTGGACTTCGGAAAGGCTACTTGTTTTTAAACTGATACAAATCCTAAAGCTCGTTTAAACTTTTACAATATGAAAGTGTCTTGTTCTTCCTTTTAGAACGTTGTAGATTTTAATACTTTCCTTCTCAAAAGCTGAAGGGTTATTTTTTTACATTTTCCTTTCTTTCATAGAACTTCTATGAAGGTTTTTCTTTATTGAATTTTTAAAACAGCAGAATTTTGGAGATCAAGATTGTATAGCTATTGTAGTTCTTTTTGCCTAAACAAAGCAAGTATTTAAAAAAAAACTAATAGTTGTTTTGTAATTTCATTCATTCCTGGACTTCGATGTCTTTTTTAATTGTAATTATTGCTTAAATGTTGTTGTTTTCTTAGTGCAAAGACATACAACAGGTTGTCTGCCTTCTGTTCATCGCATGGAATCGAACCCTGGATTTTAGCGTTTTAAGACTTTAAAGTTATTGCTAATCGGGAGTCTTATAACAGCTTAAAACGCTTACTAAGATGCCGAACCGAAAGACAAAGCAATTAATACCAAGACGCAAACTCTCTTTCATCTCTCCACATACATACATAAAAAACTGACCCCCCTCCCCACGGCTGAAAGTGCAAGCATATTCAATGAGGGGATTAGAACCCACGTCCTACAAACTGATAGTGGAGCGTCATAACCACCAGGCTTTCGGTAATAGAGAACCAAATACGGTTCATCCTAATTACCAACATAAAGTGAAATGTACTTGGTACTGTTATTTACTTTCGTTAATCGTGCGTAGCTTTAAAGTGTGTTTTCTAACATTGTTTTAAGAACCAATTATTTTGCTATTTGTCAATATTTAAATTTCTTTGTTACTCCACTGCTCAAAAATTTAAGATTTTATATATACAGCTTCATAAAATTAATTTGGGAAGGTTTAGGGAAGAAAAGGCATCGATAATCCGTCTAATTACATCCAGTAGGTTCTTGATTAATTAATAACGTGGCTATTCTCTATCACAACATAATGCGACATTTTCTTTTCTTAGTATGATGCAATAAAAAAGATGATTCACTATAATGATTCAATATGATGCATAAGGTTATTTTTATTACATCATATTGAGTGATTTTATGGTTTTGCCTCCCAAACACTAAAGTCCCCCCCCCCATCCCCCAGTGGCACACCGGTAGTATTTGTGGACTTACAACGCTAGAAACCGGCCTTCGATACCCGTGGTGGGCAGAGCACAGATAGCCCATTATGTAGCTTTGTGCTTAATTCTGAATAAACAAACAAATCTACTGAAATAAATAATAAATGCTAATTCTCAATATTATATTATATATACAGTATCTCATCCGGCCATGAAATTTTACAAATAGCCCTAAAAAAGATCAAATAATTAAAAAATAGATATGGTGGAAAACAAAGTTTTATAATAAATACTAAAAACACGGTAATACCAAAAAACGTCTTTAAATACGGACGTTTCAGAATTTTTTCAAATTCAATGATCAGCCTTAAAACCTCAAAAAGCTAGTTCACAATATTGGAACTGCCAAACAGCAATACTAGTTATTGTTTAATTTCTATAGTGCATATTGGTGTATAGAAGACATATTAATACTATAAATAAATGACCTTATAACACCAAAATGTAGTTTACTTAATTAGACATTCAACGTTTCGCTTTACAGCTTCTTCAGGAGCGTTCACTAAAACACAAACCGAAGCTGACAGTACAAAGCTTCAAATAATAATTTCTATTCGAATCTATATCGTGTATTTGTACAGCGTGCTTTTGACATATTAAGTAGTAAAACTTATTGTTGAAATAATTAACTGCTACCTGTAATAAACAAAAGTTTTATCACGTAAAATAACAAAAAGATGGGATAAAAAAGAAAAGAATTAAAATTATAGGCGCCATCCTCTGTCCCTATTCATCTGTGGTCGTAGTTGTTCGATGAGAAAAGCTTCTTCGAATTTTCTGTCAGTGAACTTGGTGGCTTTGGTGAGGATTTTTACGGATTGTGAGGATTCAAGTCAGGTGTTACTTGTCAATGATTGGTGGAAAAATGATCCGCAACTGCGCTTCTTTCATGTTGTTGTTTATAAAGAGCGTCAATATGTTCTCTTATCCTTGTATGTAGGGTTCTTCCGGTTTCTCCTATGTACGTATGATGGCATATGTTACATGTAAGCTGGTAAGCATCATTGGAGACACGACACTCATCTTTAGATTGCAAACACATTTTTGTAAGACAGTTGGTTTTATTATATTGTTGGGCAGCGTATTGAGATTTTGAAAGTTGGCTTTTAGGGTTGGACCTGGCCGTTCTGTAACTTTAATCGGCAGTTCAGATTTCCTGATTATAGTTTTTATATTCTTGGAGATAGCGTCGTCAATTACAGATGTTATAAAAATAATCTTTTTTGTGTTATATTTGGAAAATCGAGTTTTTTTTTCTCGTTGTTTATCTGTGTTTTCTCATGTTGGAAGTGCGATGCTCATTTTTT
>NW_013665831.1:767447-772071 GCF_000517525.1 Limulus polyphemus | reverse complement strand
GTTTTTTCTCGTTGTTTATCTATGTTTTCTCATGTTGGAAGTGCGATGCTCATTTTTTTGCGCGTCATAGTCCTTGAAAATTTGTTCGATGTTAAAAGGAGGATATTCGTTGATCAGAAGAAGTGATTTTAGTCCGGAGTGTGTGATGTTGTTTTTTTTTAATACAGCTGCGATCAATTCTGTTTAATTCTCCAATAATTGCGCCTTTCTTGGAAGCTTTGGGAGCTGGGAGTTTCTTATTGGTTTGTGAAACAAAGTAGATTGTATATTATTGTCATTGTCGATCCTTAAGGTAACGTCAAGAAAATCTATGTTCCTCTTGTAATTCGAATTATTCAGGTTGGATTTGATGTTCGGGTCCATGGAACTTAGAAAGTCAAAAAAATGGATTAAAGAAGGAAAACCGTGGTTCCATAGTCCAAACACGTCATCAATGTATCTAAGCCAGAGATCAAGGCCGGTGTTGGTATTTTGACGCTACTTTCCTAGTGCTGTTGTTTATAAAACGAATATGAATATTACAGCATAAATAACAGCGACTCTATTACTCATTGATGCACATTGAGTTGAAGATATTGTTTGTTGCCAAAACAAAAATATCCATTGTGAAGGATGAAATGTGTGTATTGCCAGTCGTACATCTCCAAATTGTTCATGTGATTCGTATGGATTCATACACTGCATTGACGCCATCCTCTGTTTGTATAGATGTGTAACTAGCTATGACATCCAATGTAACTAGTACTGTTGTGTTGGTCACTAAGTTACGTACATCCTTGATTCACGATAGCAGGTCTTATATATTATTTAAGTGTGCTGGATCGTAATCCAGTAACGGCACCAAAATTGTATGCGTAAGCCAAGACAGACTTTAAGTAGCACTGCCATATGCTAATACTATGGGTCTTAGTGGCATATAATATAATCCCTTATAATTCTGGGATGCGGCTATTAGAAGGTTTAACTTCATCCAGTGGCTTTTTAGGGAGGTTATATGTTTTTGTAAGTTCATAGATAACCTCTCTAGCTTTGTCTCAATTTTTTTGGTGTGGTCATTGTTAAGTATTTAAAATTTATTCTTGTCTTTAAGGTGATCAAATATTTTTTGTTCGTAAATGTTTCTTCTCATAACTACAAAACCTTTACATTTGTCCAATTCTTTTATGATGATGTTATTATCTTTTTTTTTAAGCTTTTTAAAAGCTAGTTGTTCTTGGGGTTTTAAGTTGGGTTTAGTTTGATGATTCCTATGTCTTTGCGAAACGTTCCTGATCTTTTTCCTCATATCCGCGATTTTCGTTTCAATATCTTTGTTAGCGTGGTGAGGTTGTCGCTTGGTGGTATCAAAAGGGTGTTTAGTGAGACATTTGGAAACTGAATGATTTGTTGCATCTATGGTTAAACACATTTCAGAAATGGAATTAATGCCTGAATATGTTATCAGTTTCAATGTTGGTTGTAATAGAGGTTGAGTTTGTGATATTTTGCTGGGTTTTAGAACTGGTTTCATCGAATAGAATAAAACGTTTCTTCAATAGAAGACAACACGCTTAAACACACTTGGTTTGAAAGTTTAGTTGTTACTGCGTAACCAGGTCCTTTAGCTAGTAGGTTCAAAGAGGAAGTCGAGATTGGAAGGTAATTTTATATTGTTATTTTTTTAACTGTTGTCATGTTTTCTTGATTGTTATTAGTATTTGTAACTAAAGTCTCTGATTTGGTGTTTTGTTCATCATATATACTTCTTCATTTCTTCTCAAGTCTTGAGTAACATTCTTTCTTTTCTTTACATGCGATGTCTGATTTAATGTTCATTAACCAAGTTGGCCAGGTGGTTAGGGTGCTCGACTCTCAATCTGAGGGTCGAGGGTTCGAATTCCCGTCACACCAAACATGCTCGCCCTTTCAGCCGTGGGGGCGTTATAAAGTGACGGTCTATCCCACTATTCGTTGGTAAAATAGTAGCCCAAGAGTTGGCGGTAGGTGGTGATGATACTTCCCTCTAGTCTTACACTGCTAAATTAGGGACGGCTAGAGCAGACAGCCCTCGTGTAGCTTTGCGCGAAATTCAAAAGAAACAAACAAACAATCATTAACCAAGTGTAGAAACTAAGTTTATTTACATGTCTGATGTCTGATTTAATGTTCATTAACCAAGTGTAGAAACTGGGAAACTTTTCTGAGGAGATATTTAAAACTACTTGGTTTTGTTGAATTAGTCTTAGATGATTGTCTTTCTTTGCAACTAGCAAATACCTTTAGGGACAATCTTATAGCGGCGACACTTAATCAGGAAACCAATTTGAGCTGTCGTTCTTGTGAGTTTGAGTTAGTGTACGTGATCGACGTTTGAAAACTCATTATTAAATTTCTATAGTGCATATTGGTGTGTAGAAGGCATATTAATACCAGAAATAAATGACCTTATAGCACCAAAATGTAGTTTACTTAATTAGACATTCAACGTTTCGCTTTACAGCTTCCTCAGGAGCGTTCACTCAAACACAAACCGAAGCTGACAGTACAAAGCAACATTTTGGTGTTATAAGGTTGTTTATTTCTTGTATTAATACTAATTATTGAGTGAATAGTTTTAATATTCAATCGGAAGTTTAAAAAGAACAGATTTAAACTGTAACAATATAGTGGAATGTGCGATAAATATGCGGCATACACGTGTTTAATGACATTGTTTAGATAAAACATTATAAAGCAAAGCTTAAATATAAGTATAAACACTGTATAATTAAAACAATATTAGTGATAATAATCCAATAAAAAATACTGTTCTTAAGTCAACATTTAGAATTAAGACTGTTTGAAACCAAAGACACTCCACTCGTCTCTATGGGCTCGTGGGTCGTATACAAATACATTTGTGATAGCTGTAAAGCTACGTATATTGGTAAAACTACATGTCACCTACAAATACGTACGTGCACATGGATATAAACTAAGTAATTCACGTGACTCTTGTTTCATAGTGACAATAACAACCACATCATAGTTCTAGAAAACTTTAAAATTATCGACTCTGGACCACAAATAACGAATTCTCCATTTCAAATAATCACCTAACACTAAATAACAACATCAACTTGTCCACGTTTTCACTAATATAACCAATTCCAGATTTACTAAACGTAACTTAAATTGTGGACAATATGTTTTGATAATTTTTTGGATTTGTGATTTGAGTTTAAAACTTTGTTTGCTCATGAAAACAGTGCTAAGAACTAATGACTATTTCAAGACAATATGTGTCTTCTTGGTAGGTTGTTTTGTTTGTTAAAAATATTCGTCTGGTGTGTAAGAAATATAGGGATAAACATCACTTTGTAATATGTTACGAATTTCTGAGTGAAGACAAAAGTAGTCAGAACAGATATGTTTTTCTAGGAGATTTAGAACAGTACTACGTTTGAAGGAGTCTGGTATGAAACTGTCGAATCGAACGTATAAGACAATAAATGTTTTCTTACAGTAAACAGATGTGGCAAAGAAATTGATTATTTTGTTTACTTGGACACCCAAAAAAGCTAAGTTCTCGTTCTCTTCCGTGTCACATGTAAAGTTTATACATGGATGTTGTGAGTTAAGGTATTCCAAAAACTTCTTTACGTGAACAGTGTTGTGAAAGAGTATAAAAGTACCATATATAACAATACTGGTTTGTAATAAAGGGGCAATTATTCAGCCATTGACGTTCGTAATAACATAGACAAAAATCTAAATCTTTTGACTGAGCATTTTTACATTGTTCACTTAAGGTAAAGTCAAGAAATTAAATATAACATTATCAGGATTTATATCACTAGATTTTCTCATTGAAATTAAGTCTTGACATTCTGGTTGTGTCCAAGTTTGGCGATAGTTTTCAGGTTCAGATTTTTAATTAGGTTGCTGAAATGATGAAGGTCGATCCACGAAATTTTCTTCTAAATTTCAAGATTAGCTGTAGTATGTTGGTTTGTTAGCTGTTTTTTCGGCGATATTTTGTTTTGATTTCTTTTACAAGAAGCATTCTTTGATAACAACGATAACCAATTACGAAACGTCCGTAATTAAATATGTTTTTGGTATTACCATGTTTTTCATATTTATTATAAAAATATACATGTTTTATTTCCAGTCATTTTGAGATATCAATCTGATAATACTGATGTTGGCTTTGACATGGCGTAAGGAATATTTGTGGTATTTATATAGAAACTACATTCTAATAATTTTCTTTATCAGCAACAAATACTTTATTTCATATTGTCTTTATTTATCATATTAGTGTTGTTAATCATTATGTTGAACCGAATGTTGGCTCTAAATTTATCTCTGAAAATAGTTTTCTGGCTTGAAAGCCTGTATGCGTGTGTTTTAGCCTTTAAAGTATTTTACATTTTAACACATTTAATCTGAATTTCAATTTTCATCATTAGGGTTTTTATGATTATTCTGTTTCTTAATTAAATAAATGCGCTAAGTTTTTTAATGTATAAATTATGATATTTTAATACTTTTCGACAAAGTTTAGAAAAGTAATTTAAAATCCATTACTACATTTTAGCAATGCTAAAACTACGTTTTGACTGGTAGAGTTATCTGGTTAAGGTGGTTCAAAGAAAAATGA
>NW_013665831.1:763017-766682 GCF_000517525.1 Limulus polyphemus | reverse complement strand
ATATTAACGTCACTTTTGTAAGTTTAGAAAAGTAATTTAAAATCCATTACTACATTCTAGCAATGCTAAAACTACGTTTTGACTGGTAGAGTTTCTGGTTAAGGTGGTTGAAAGAAAAATGAACGATTGTAAGTATATTAACGTCACTTTTGTAAGTTTAGAAAAGTAACTTAAAATCCATTACTACATTCTAGCAATGCTAAAACTACGTTTTGACCGGTAGAGTTATCTGGTTAAGGTTGTTGAAAGAAAAATGAACGATTGTAAGTATATTAACGTCACTTTTGTAAGTTTAGAAAAGTAATTTAAAATCCATTACTACATTCCAACCACCTTAACCAGATAACTCTACCAGTCAAAACGTAGTTTTAGCATTGCTAGCTGGCCTTCTGTTATATCTTTACAAATTTTGAGAGAGAAGTCGAATGAGTAACGTTTCTACATATATTTTGATACGAAATTCTTCAGAAAAACGGAAAATAACGATTTACTCTCTCGCTTACATTTTTATATAGAACCTCTTGCGCTATAGAAACAATGATACCCATTTCCAAACTACTGCTACAAATCTGCAAATTTGTCTCATATTTAGCAAGTACTACACGAACTGATACTAGGCTCAGCAAAGCTTTGCTATTATCCACAGCAATGACTAAACATATGTAACGTGTACTAATAAGGATTAAAAAACGTACTCTAATGTGGCTTGTTTGCTTTTAGAGCAAAGCCACATTGGGCTATTTACTGAGTCCACCGCGGAGAATCGAACCCCGGATATGGTCGTTAAAAGTCCCTAGATTTAGCGCTGTCCAACAGGGGGACCTTTAATGTGGCATGTGAAATTCTCGAAATATCGAATTTCCTAATCGTTTTATTTTGAGTGTTGACTAAAACTTTTATACTTCCAGTTAGTAGAGGCGATAATAATCGTCTTTCAATCCCAATGGTTACCCAAAAACATGTTATCTTAAGTTCATACGAGATTTATCTTATCGAGAACTTTGATATTGATCTAAAAATGTAATAGTTTTAATACTTTTGAATGTTATTTACTCGTTTGGATGATCAGTGCCTACAAGTTAGTAGGTGTTTCATCTACATTTAAAAGTCATTTGGAATAAATAAGAACAGTTCTTCAGTTAAGTTATGAAATGCTAGTTTGACGAGTGAAAGCTTTTCGTTTTCCTTACAAAAGTGACGTTAATATACTTACAATCGTTCATTTTTCTTTCATCCAACCTATTAGGGTAACGATTGGTTATTATAGTAATAAGTTTATAAAAACACAATTTTAAAGAAGAGTAAAATAAAGAGCCTCATACATAAACGAGAAACAAATAAAACTAAAGCACAAACTACAAAATGAGAACGATAAATTGCATCTTAGTTTGAGAGGTATACAGAGAAGCAGGATTCTTATAGCGCTACAGATAAACCGCTTATCATATTAAAAGTAAACAAAGTAGAGAATAGGAGCGAAAACAAAAATTGTCGCACAAACAAGACAGACAGATAAGATTATGATAAATCTGGTAGAAGGCTTAGGCTTACCCCACATAGCCCTTACTGTGGTATGTATTAACCTTCCCGTGTTGTGGTATGTATTCTAGTTTTATTTGTATGTCTTTTGTGGGGGATGTATTGAATAACTAACTTACAAACACATCATGACAAAAAAAGGAGAAGTTATTTGATATAGTCTGGAAAATTGAGCCAGAGTGTAATATTATTTGTTACGTGTAGTTCGAGTGTTCTGTTGTAAAACTGCGCTATTGTTTCAGTGCATTCTGTGCATATTATTTCCACATACTCTTGAAAATAAATCTCCATTTTCTTGTATTTGGGGAAATTTCTTCAATTTTGTGTATTTTGTTACAGTAGTATGTATCATTGGTATCTACTGGTTGAAGTTTCTGATGAAAATACAGAATGTCAGGGGTGTTTGGTTATTGGAAAATACACACAGAGAAGAGGCAGTTCATTTTGGTGGAAACATTGGGATCATATAGTTTGTCTATACTCCAGACAACCCTGAAAAGGTCATATACATCACACACTAACCGTAATGTACAAACATGGCTGTTGGAAATAGCTAGTCTCACGCCTATGGACTTAATTTAGACTGTATAGTAAGAACTAGTATGGATATTAGACATCAAATGATAAAGAAGAAACATTGTAATTTCGGCGTACATAAATTCGAAAAGACTTGCTTTAGCGTTGCTGTTGAGTATGTAGCACCACATCCTTTATCTGGATTTTTTAAATCAAAATTACAAAAGTCAGCAGTAACAGAAATGAACCTTAAGGTTTATGTTCCTAGTGTGGGATCTAAATCCCATAAAAAATACTTCTTATACCTTTTATATGTGGATGATTTTAACCTTCTGGTGGTTTAAACGAATCCATTTGTTTGGAGTTGTTTGATCTCTTAGAGTGACGAAATGCATACACTTAGTTTATTAATAGGTTGATTGTATTAATCGAAGTTACTTTTCAGTACTCCAAAATAACTTGCTGCTGCTGAAATATAACTATCTTTCGTAGTTACATCATTTATTCCGTGTTTCCAATAACCTTTTCCAAGATTTTGTGATTCAGCTAAATTTCAAAATAAAAGTTCTTAATACTAAAAAACTGTTGTGAAACCAACACTTAATCTGTTGTAAAAGTGCATAGCTGTGGTATAGTTGAGAAACAAAACAATTAACTCATCTGTGTGCTATTTTTTTCTTTAACACACACACACACACACAAAACATTTCTAAATCACTCCTGACCTCAAAGTGCTTTTTGTTAACTGTTTAAAGTTCTTTCTTGTTCAAGATAACTACAATATGAGTTTTAGTTCTCATTCAGTGCAAGTTGTAATTTATAACATTAATAGCAGTAATTAATTTCGGTGCATTCGCTATGTATGACTTTAAAAGTTTTTGAGTTTGGTTCCTATAATGCTAGAAAACGTGTATTTCAATCGAAATATTTCATAACTGCTAACTTAACTTGGTCTGTTAATAAATTTTCTATAATATCCAGTAACGTTTTTCTCAAGTTGTCTATTATGTTGACTTTAAGTAGAGTAATTGTTAATAAAAATAATAATTAAGATTTTAGAAAATACCAATATTTATTTGTAAGTCAAAAAATAAAATGTATAATGATTGTTATTACCTAGTTCTCGTTCTTTATTTAGTTACACCCTAGAGGAGTTTAGTAATTACGGATTTCCGTTTATCATTGCGCGTTCCTAATTCCTAACCACCTACTACAAGAGTCAATCACCCGGTAACAACCACTTTCACTTTATTATCATTTATTATTGTATAATATTTATTTTAATCATTTTTCTTATTTTAAATATCAGGTATCCAATGAAAATAAGATAATTCGAATATTATTGCTTCGACTACTGTTATACATTTGAAAAGTTTAACCTTGGCCTTGATCCTCGATCTTCCCTCCATTAATCTCCTCGAGGGCCCGGCATGGCCAGGTGGTTAGGGCGCTCGACTCGCAATCTGAGGGTCGTGGGTTCGAATCCCCGTCATACCAAACATGTTTGCCATTTCAGCCGTGGGGACGTTATATAGTGACGTTCAATCCCACTATTCATTGGTAAAAGAGTAATCCAAGAGTTGGCGGTGGGTGGTGATGACTAGCTGCCT
>NW_013665831.1:727493-762087 GCF_000517525.1 Limulus polyphemus | reverse complement strand
GGTTATTCCATTAAAGAGGCCCATTTAAATTACATTTGAGTAGTATCTGTCTTTCCCACATACTTTCGCACTTGCTTCACTTCCATAATTCTGTCTTTTCTCCTGCTTTCAAGCTGCTATTTCACTGACACCATCATTTCGAGATTTTATCACGTTTCCAAAAGGCTCTGCCTTACCAGCTAAGTGGTCCATTTTTTTCGTTGAAAGATATGCCACTGCAGCATGGATATAAGACGACAATATCTCTGATCAGAAGAACAGTAATACGGTAGAGGCTTCTTTGTACTAATAAAAAATATAAGTTGTATGGTTGAATAATTATAGAAAACACCTTTAATATTAATGGTACTTAAATTACTTGGTAACTTCTAAGGACGTTATCCTTTCTAGGTACCTACACGTCTTCCCCACACACACACACTCACGGTGGTTGAGCCGTAATTCCGAGGACTCATATCCCTAAAAACCGGGTTTCGATACTAGTGGCGGGCACAGCACAGATAGTCCATTGTTAAGCTTTGAGCTTGACGAGAAACACCTACATATTTAAGTTGAGACTTCATTATTTGTAAATTTAATAAACATTTATTAGATTTCAGGTTGAATTATTTTTAAAATGTTGGTAAACGTTTGCTGTGTGAAGTTTTCTAGTTTGAAGGTTCCTTTTGAGTTAATCTCTAACACATTTTCTTTCTTATTTGGCCCCCAGTGGCACATCGGTATGTCTGCGGACTTACAACTCTAGAATACTGGTTTCGATTCCCGTGGTGGGCAGAGCACAGATAGCCCATTGTGTATCTTTGTGCTTAATTACAAACAAACCTTTCTTATTAAACAGAAAGTAATGAATTCAGCGAAGAAATATGACAGAAGAATTAAATATGTTTTTATGGGCTAATGTTATATTTATTTTCTTTTTTTCGTAAATGTGGTTTTCGATTATTCTCTATGTTTCCTCTACACGATAGTAAATAATTATCATACTGTTTCGTCATCCAGCATTTTTTTATATTAAATCTTGTTATCTCTTGACTTCCAATCTCCTTTTTATACTTCAAATAGAAAGTTATCTTACATTTCTTAATGCGAATTTTTCTAAAATCTCTTCTACTTTTACACACTTCTTTCGAATTAATCGTCTTTTATATATGTTTGTAGAAAAATAATTACACGAATAATGTAATAATTACTAAATAAAGTAAATATACACGTTTTTAAAAACAATTCAAATTATTGTTATGATTTAAATGGTTATACATTAAATACTGTGGTTGAAGAAAAAGATATTGGTGCTGTGATCGAAAAATCACTTAAGTCATATAAATAGTGTATTGTAGCTAGCAATAGGGCTAATATGATTTTGGGTAGCATATATATAGATATTGAATACAAGACAAGGGATATTATTGTTTCACTGTATAGGTCACTTGTAAGGCCTCATCTAGAGTACTTCGTACAGTTTTGGGCTCCCTTCCTCAAGAAGGACATTGAATTGGTGGAGAAGATCCAGAGAAGAGCCAACTAAGATGATTTCAATTTTGATGATGACAAAACCTTGTCGAAGCGTTGTACATTTGATGTTATGTTAAACTTATATTAAAATTTTTCTTCATTACCCATTCAAGCCGTCTCCAAGTACAACTAGAATGATACCTGGGATAGTGGGATTGTCCTAAGAAGAGAGACTAAAATCTCTAAACTTATTTCTCTGGAGAGGAGTAGAGTCAGAGGGGATTTGATTGAGGTGTTTAAGATTATTAAGGGTATTAATAATATTGATCCAACAAACAAGGGGTCATAAATTCAAATTTTGGCACCGTAGGGAGTCATCTGCAGTTTAGACAGTATTACTTTTCAAACAGGGTGGTTGGCTTTTGGAATGAGCCATCTTCAAGGGTAGTTGCGGCAGAATATTTAACTGAGTTCAAGAAAATATGAATGGTTATAGTTGGGAGCTGGAAGGGCTAATAAGCTCTTTTTTGATTGTTTAAAAAAATATGAATTTGTGAATTTCAGAGTTAAATATTCAGTAAATAAACATTTGAGAAATCTTTATTATTAAGTTGGTATAAGTGCAGTGAACAGTAATTATTTAATTTTTACTATTAGATAGTATAATAATTTTCTTCTTGGTGCCTCAAACAAGACAACTCTGTCAAACCATTTAACTTACCATGTTTAGAATAAAGGCTTATTCACTTATTTCAAATAACATTCAGGTATTTTTCTGAAGGTGGCTTCTTTTTCGTTATGTAGAAATATCTCGTGAAAACTGAGAAAACTCCAATATGGATCTGTTTACTCGATTATGAGAATTTTTCTTATTATGCAAATTATTGTTTAGGTACGTATTCTAAATTTGTTTAATTAATCCATTTATCTAAGGACAACTGAATCTTAAGTGAGCATAATATCTGATATAAGGTTTAGCACTAAGAGCTTACTAAAGAGAGATGTTTGTATATTTTAGAGTAAAGCCACCGCTGTCCTACCGGTGGAAACATGTGATGCTGGAACATTTCATTTCATTCTCGTACATGATAACACAATGTGTATCAATTTATGGTTGAGTCTGCACATCCCCCACCTCAACAAAAAAAAAAGATGTATCAGAACCCACTATATTATATCACCAATAGTTAGAAATCAACTAAGAATAACGAACCTCCACTGTTATTTTTTTTAGTTAAAGAAAATCAAAAGGAAAACGGCGAAAACGAAAGTCTAAAACAATAAATTAACGAAATAGAAACTAAAAGTATAAAAAAATTATAGATTTTATTCGAAAGACATTATTCAGTAATTTATCTACTTTTACTTTCGCAAAACTAATCAGTTGTGCATACTTTACTGCTCCCGTTGACCCAAAGGTAAGTCTGAAGACTTATAACACTAAAAATAAAGTTTTGATATTCGCATCCGGCAGAGCATGGATAGCCCATTGTGTAGTTTTTTTCTAACTACAAAGAAACAAGAAAAAAACATTCATATTGTAGATGTGGGGTACAAGGGCGTAAATAATAATAACCCAATGCATTTCGGGTATAACAGAAAAAATAAAGAACAATAGAAGGATATACAGTACGATTTTACGGTTTGCTTCACCAAAGTTGTTGGTTAGTTCATTGAAAAGAACAGGGTTGCTTATTTATGTTTATCTAATTTTTCCCTTCACAACTGGTGTTGATCAAGCCTAAATGGAAGTGTAAATTGAATAATATGTATTGGAAACGTTGCACAAACACACAGCAAGTCTAGAAAACACCTAATATTACGTTCAGTTATATATCCAGGCAACGTGTTTGATGTCGCAGTATTCCAGAACGAGGCCTTATACTATTATACTATAAGGAAAGTATTGTTTTATTTACAGTTTTATTATTTAAATTATGAATGATCTCACTAACACGCAGCTGTATCATTAATTGACGAAAAATCTAAAACTTATGTCTGTTAGACAATTATATTGTACAGCACTTCCATCTTATTAATATTATATAAATTACTTACGGCTTAGAAAACATTCAAAAAATCGAAGTGTTTGTTTCTAGGTTGGTTTTTATCGAAAACGCAAAAAATAAATAGTTTAGCAATCTTATCAAATTTCTGAACGAAGAAGAAAGCAGTTTAGCAGTGCTACTAAGTTTCTGAATAAGAAGAAAGCGGTTTAGCAGTGCTATCAAATTTCTGAATATAAAATAAGGCAGTTTAGGAATGTCATCAATTTTCTGAATAAAGAAGGCAGTTTAGTATGGTTATGAAGTTTTCGAATATAAAGAAGAATGCAGTTTAGCAATGTTACCAACTTTTTGAACGACAAAGAAGGCAGATTAGAAATGTTACTATGTTTCTGAAAGAAGAAGAAGAAGGCAGTTTAATTATGCTACTAAGTTTCCGAACAAACAAGAAGGTAGTTTAGCAGTGCTACTAGGTTTCTGAATAAAGAAGAATGCAGTTTAGCAATACTACCAGGTTTCTGAATAAAGAACAATGTTACCAAGTTTCTGAACGAAGAAGAAGAAGGAAGTTTAGAATTTATATCAAGTTTCTTCACGCAGAAGAAGGCAGTTTAGCAATTTTACCAAGTTTTTAAATAGAGGACAAGGCAGTTTAGTAATCTTATCAAGTGTCTGAACAATGAATATGATAAAACGAATTATTAAGTTAATTGTTTGTTTGTAATTAAGCACTGCCCACCACGGGTATCGTTGTAAGTTCGCAGACATACCGCTGTGCCCATGGGGGGTTATTACCTTAATGAGAAAGCCTTGATAGTATGTTTATATGAGATAAAAGATAAGCTGAAAACAACAGATTAAACATTTGGAAATTCACTCGCTTAAGGTAGTTTGTTTGTTTTGTTTGATTGAAGTTAAGCACAAAGCTACACAAAGTGATATCTGTGCTCTGCCCACCACGGTATCAAAACCCGGTTTCTAGCGTATTAAGTCCGTAGACATACAGCTGTGCAACAGGGGGGGGCGCTTAAGGTAGAGCGACGCTGTTTAAAACGTCGTTTAAAATAACATAAAACCTTTTTTTATTTTCCAATCTTTAATCTATGAATTGATCATACCACAACTGTTTTTATGAACATGTTTCTTTATCTATAGAATTATATCAATATTTTAATTAATCGAACGATCAAAATTAATCGGTAAAGTTTAAAATATTTTAATGTTTTCGTATCAAAAGAATAAAAACATAATTTAATACAATAGTATGTTGCATGAACCTAAACTGACAAAGCATAATCCGTTTGTTAGATTGACATTAATGATAATCCACTAGTTGAAGTGATACTAATGATATTCCGTTAGATGGATTGGTATTAATGATAATATACTATTTAGAGTGTTATCAACGATAATCAACTAACTGGAGTTATATTAATGATAATCCGCTACTACATTAATATTAATGATAATCTACTATTTGCAGTGATATTAATTATAATCAGCTAATTGGAGTGGTGTTAATGATAATCCGCTTGTTGGAGTGATATCATTAATAATTCGCTAGTTGGAGTGATATTATTAATAATTCGCTAGTTGGAGTGATATTAATTATAATCAACTAATTGGAGTGGTGTTAATGATAATCCGCTTGTTGGAGTGATATCATTAATAATCCGCTAGTTGGAGTGATATTGTTAATAATTCGCTAGTTGGAGTGATATTATTAATAATTCGCTAGTTGGAGTGATATTAATGATGATAGGACTTTTAATAATTCATCCATGAAGCCAGTAATTTCTTTAGTGAAAGCATAAAAATGTTTTAGTCATTTTTAATTTCATGGATTTTTCGTTTCATTATATAGATAAGTTATCATTCACTTTTCTTTCAGTATTCATATCTGTTGTTCTTGACTGCATAGAAAGTTTCAATTAACAGTACTAAGGAATAGTGAAACATTACAGTAGGCTGCTAAACTTTCAAGCATATGAATATTATCAGACAATATGAAACATTCATACCACAAATCAGCTAAACCTTGTCTAAATCATAAAAACTTGGCTTAGCGATTCAAATTAGCCATGGTAATACATCATTGACGTGATATGTATGTAAAAAAGATATGACCCGCTGCTCCTATCCTAGTTGTTTTTGATATTATATCTTAAAAAAACTATTAATAAATAATGAGGTAAATAATACAGATAAGAGAAAACGACATTTTTGCATATCATGTTAAGGATAAGCAATTTGGGTTAATTTCTGCTCCACTACGTCCCCCAGTGTCTTAGCGGTAAATCTGGAAGATGAAGGTACTATAACTTGGGTTTCAATACCCGTGGTGGACATAACACAGATAACCCATTATGCATCTCTTGCTTAACAAAACAAAAACCTGAAAAACAAACACTTCTGCTCTTTAAAGACTTTATTTTATGTAGGAAATGATAATTTTTTTC
The DNA here is from genome assembly GCF_000517525.1 of Limulus polyphemus. NCBI lineage: Eukaryota > Metazoa > Arthropoda > Merostomata > Xiphosura > Limulidae > Limulus > Limulus polyphemus. Next base: position 756,170 of record NW_013665831.1, on the reverse strand, counting down.
TGTGTTAGAAAACTGATGAAACTGGTTAAAAAACACGATAATAATTAGCATATCACAATGGAGACGGAAGTGTGACGTCATATGTAATCAATATGCGTATGCAAATAATATAAACATTGATAATTAATATTTAATTCAGTCTTTGTTAATTAAAGGTTAATTAATTGATTAGATGTAAATTATATGCAAATTAATTAATAATATCAACTTGATGATTGATTAACTAAAGGTTAAGTACTTGATTAGATTTAAATGATGTGCAAATTAATAACTGTATAATGATTAATGGTTTATTAATTAAAATTTGTTTGTTCGTAGTTAAGCACAAAGCTATACAAAGGGTTATCAGTGCTCTGCCAACCACGGGAATGAAACCCGGTTTATTTCATTGCAAGTCTCTGCAGACATAGTGCCGTGCCACTGGGGGGCTATTAATTAAATGTTAATGAATATGCATATAATACTGAATGTTCACATTTTAACCACGATTACGTCGTCAACGCCAAAAGACGTATTTCTTACATTGATTTTTTTCATATTATTTCATTAGATTCATAGTTTTTACTTTTATAATTAATCTTTAGGCAATCTTTTATCGGAAAATAATGATCTTCAATGATTTTATTCTATAATGAATCAACGATTCAGATATATCGCATATTTTACATTTTGAAATAGGTTATTCTTTCACTTATATAAAACCCCAATATATGCTAAGCAGATATCGTTAACATATGTTAAATCACAAACTTAATGAAATTTAAACAAATAGTAACAGCGTACATCTGACAATACGGATGGTGTTTCTATAGGCACAAAATGTTACTATACTTCCATAGGACTGCCTACAGATTTCACCTTCTCTCAATTTATGTTTATAGCTTTCATTTATATATTTAATTGTATTATATGAGTTTTACAAATGCGGATGGTGCTTCTATAGGCAAATAGAGTTACTAATACATATAATGTAATGTAGTATATTTACATACAGTTTTCACTTTTATATTTAATTTGTATGACACACCTTTCCATTTTCTGACGTTTAATATGTAAAACACGTATCACTAATTCATTAGTTGTCATTTGTATAATTAATATATTGCATAGCATCTATTCGCCCTGATAAGGATTATTTTTTCGTTTGGAAATAATGACAAACAATGAATTTAGTAGATTATAATTTTACTCTATAATTAATAAAGGATTTGAATATGTTGCACATTTCACATTTTCAAATAGGTTATACTTACATAAAACCCCAATATGTTTTAAAAAGATATTGTTAATATATGTTAATTAAATCACAGACTTAATGAAACTGAAACAAATAGCAACAATGCACAGCTTACAAAGTCGTATGGTGTTTTTATAGGTGAACAATGTTACTACACTTCAGTAGGGCTGCATACATTATTTAACATGTTTCAATTTATGTTTATTCTATATCTATAGGTTTTACAAAGGTAGATGGGTGTTTCGGTAGGCAGATCGTGTTACTAACACATTTAATGTACAGTAGCATATGAATATAGTTTTCGCTTCTATATTTAATTTGCAGGGCACACTTTTGCAGTTTCTGGCATTTTATATTTAAATCACTTACCACTGATTCACGAGTTTTCACTTATATAATTAATGTATTGTATAACATATATTCACCATACTTAAGCTTCTAAATAATATACAATAATTTAATTTTCATGTTCATCTTTATCTTCACTAAAATTTAGTTGTAAAAGATATATGTAAATAACCATGTTTAACCATTATTATTGTACAAAATTATATCTTTACCTTTCGTAACTTGTTGTCTAGAGCTTGTTTCTTGCTGAGTTGGAACTTTATGCATAATGCTCGATAATACAAGTATCTGCATAGACATGCTATCATCCATGTAAGTAAGTAAAATCACTAACTCTAAGTAAGATTGTTGTCACGCATACTGTAACATGTAATCACAAAACTTGAAGTATTAGATAGGGGATTATGATCTTACATCAACTGTTCAGATTTATAGCTAATCATTCATAGCAAACATGCAAAAAAGATCAGACAATAGATTCATAAATTGTAAATATTAGAAGTGAGAAACCTTTTCATCAGTAATAATGATGTGTGAAAACATAGCTTTCTCTTTCACAAGATGTGATGATCCTGCAACGAACCTTTAAATCTCATTTGTTTAAGCAGATTCATTTTATTCAGATTAATATTTCTCGTCTTCTCTATCGTCTCGACAAATCCTAATTTGAAAACACAAAGCTGATTTCATAGTGTACCTACAGTCCAATGTAATATCTAGGGTATATCCAAGTGTTCTAGCATGTAAATAATCCAATATATTAAATGACTGTCAATAAAACATAAGGGACAATCCCCAAAGTAATTCATCAGTTATGATTATAAACTTTTCTTCATTTAGAAACTCTACAAAACATATCATGCTCTTGAAATCAGTAAATGAATACACTATCCACTTCATGATGGAATTTTGGACAATAGAACTTTTCATCCTCTTCCTTATAGTCTGTCACTACATTATGTTATTGGAGAGAGCTTCGTGACTTTGGTAAATTCTAAGGAAAACATACATTTAGCAAATTTCTAACTCTGGTACCAATTTATTGTGAAAGCAAGTCAAAAACATCCAATCCCTCTGATATTTCTCTGATTATTTTTACATATTTTTAGGATAACGATATAAAAGTTCTTGCATATTATTAGATTTATCATGCAATATTTCAACTAAATAAGCTGTGTGTTCACTATACTTTAAGTCTAACTTACTTAATGTAGAATGGATTTTGTGTATCGCTGAACTGAACAGTCAGTAAATAATTTATCTATTCATTCACTTTACTTAACTATAGAGAAAGCTATATGTACATTCATGAAATTCTCTTTCACAAGATTCGAGAGTACAGAAGAAAGCTATTTTCTCTTTCTAAGTTATTACTTTATCTTTTCGATCTATAACTCACGTATTTGTAGTTTAAAACTACCATTGTTTACAAATGTAACTCACCAGGATCTATACATAATCTAGATTCTTCAGCATGTAATCGTTTAAACATGTACAGAAATAACAGTATCGTCCATCTTACAGTTTGTGTTGTGTTCTTCAAATTTATATTCTGTTGACAAGCTGACAGCTCGATAGTCTTTGATATTTAGGAATACCACAAACTGAAACTTGAATGGATTATGCTATAATGGATTGCCAAGATTAAATTAACTTTAAAACAATCTGGTATATATCATCTAGTGTACAATTCTTGTATACTTTCTACTCAATTAGACCCATGAACTGAATGTTTCTAATGCCTCTTGGCCCGGCATGGCCAGATGGTTAGGACGCTCGACTCGCAATCTGAGGGTTGTGGGTTCGACTCCCCGTCCCACCAAACATGCTCACCCTTTCAGCCGTTGGGGCGTTATAATGTGACGGTTAATCTCTCGTACGTTTTCGATTAACATAGATTGATGATAAATTTGTTTTTGTTGTGTTTTGTTTTGTCTCTGAAACTTTAAGGAGTGTCTTATGTTGGACACCCTACTATCGGAGGGAACTATTTTATCAACTATGACAGTACTTGTCAACACTTTCCAGTTCCCTGGTATTATCCAGCATTATCCATAAAATTCCAAATCAGCAATATTCAGTATTTTTTGCATATTAATTAACCTTTAATTAATAACCCATTAATTACATAATATTTATCAATTTGCGTATCACTTGCATTTAATTAATAAATTATTAAATAACCATTAATTATTAAATAACATGTGATTTGCATATGCATATTAATTACATATGACGTCACACTTCCATATCCATAGTGACATGATAACTACTCACGAAGTGAGTGCTGAAAATTGTTAAAGCAAAACGATGATTCTTAGAAGTTTATTTGACCAGTCGCCTTTATCCTGAAAATAATCTGTTTGGAATGGTAAAATATGTTTATACACATTTTAATTTCTAAAGAGTGTGTTTGTGTGTGTGTTTTGTTATAGCGAAGCTGCACTGGTCTATCTGCTGTGTCCACCGAGGGGAATCGACCCCCTAATTTTAGCATTGTAAATCCAAAGACTTGCCACCGTCCCACCAGGGGACCTTATAAAAGAGTAATAAAGCATTATCCTGTATATCTGTTCCAGCACAGAACTTTTGAGTTTTATGAAACTTTATCTTATAACCTATTCATGCACTTAAGCGAGAAGCAGATCCTGAATAAAGAGGCCTGCTTGGGGACTTTTAATGCATCTAAAATATATGCAGCCACAAATAACTTGTTTAAAAACTTACTATGTTTACTTAAAAAATAAACGTGTTGTACATTTGTATTCTTATGCAGTTCTTCAGAAATTGATGAAAGGTATCGTCATCCAAATTTGTGATTTTGAATTTTTTGAACGAAGACCTTTATACCTTCATGTTATTTGTTTTTTTTTAATAAATCAAATGGGCAGTCAGAAATATTTCTAAAATAAATTGGGAGACAACAAAATTGGATGAAAAAAATTGTGAAAGTTAATTTTTAATCATGGAAACTGCTTTTTATCACAATTACAAAGTTAGTATAAAATTACTGACGAATGTAGATTTATTAATGATTATATATTTTTTAGAATTTTCAACATAAGTTAAAGCAGAAAGAAACTGAAATATTAAGATGGTTATTTGGAGAGGCTTGTATAGAAACTGATGTTACATTTACAATCTCTATAATATGCTATGGTGAAACATTTTAGAGTACATACATATAAATATCATACATTTGCACATATAATATATGCATATTTATAAAAATGATTTTACATAGCTGAAATCCATTATAGTTGTAGGTTGGTTCTATTACTAATCTTTCTCATATGGTATAAATTCCTGAATTCTTCAAGTTAACATATAAATTTCAGGGCTTTACCTGAAAGCAGCAGATTATCAACACAGCAAGAAATTTAGTTGTACAAAGTTTCTCTCAGGAATATATATCTTGTTAAATAACATATTTCTCAAATCAAAAGTAAAACTCTGTTTCTTCTGTTTAACCCCAACGTTATGGGACTTACGTCTCCATTGATATTAACAATATTACAGTTGTTCATATTCTCTTGGTGAATATAATTCACTGGACAAATCTTACTATCACCCTGTTTATTTTTTTTAGTATCTCCATCAACAAGTAATTGTAATCTATAAAACAAAACAAATATCAGGTTAGTTTTTTACATATGTTGACACAAAAACATAAAACTGTAAAACTGTTTAGCAGTTAAATTAAGTTTTTAATATGATGAATAGCTAACTTAGAATAATTTTGTTCTGAGTATTACTGCTTATATATGTTACACGTAAAGGTAAAACACTTTTTGGTTGTGGTATTTTGTACTTGAATGCATAAAGCTTACAAAATATAAAGGCAGTGTTGTGTATTTAAAGCAATTAAAACAGTTAATTTACTCATATATGAGGCTAGGTACCTATAACTGAACAAAACTGATGGTCGTGTAGTGAGTCTCAGTGACTGCAAGGTTAAACCTAAGTGGATTAAACCTCTTCCACAACACGTGATACCCACCAAATGCCTCTATAAAAGTCACTTTAAGCCAAATGATAAATCAAACAACTTATGTAGTAAGTGAAGCTATCAAAACCTGGGTATTGGGGCAAGCATTAAAACTCAGGAAGGTGATGGTACCGGTACTCTAAGTGTTTAAAACTCAAGAAGTGATGTTACCAGTACTGTAGTGTTTGAAACTCAACATGGTGATGGTACTGGTACTCTAAGTGTCTAAAAGTGTCTAGATGTTTAAAAGATTAACATTGAACATTATGAATGTTTGTGGAATAGCGATAATGTTTCCCTCAACAATTAGAATTCGTGGTAACTTTTAATGTGCTATTTCGTGTTTTGAGCTGATACACATCATTGTGGTGTTTTATATCATGTGAAAAGCGTCTGTATATAATAGGGTAATATCCGCGAAAGTGCGCTGACAGTGCTTATAACCTCAGTATTTGAGAGAAATGAACGTATTGATAATACATATAATATTGATTTTTTGTTTATTTTACTGAATAATATATCAGTTGGAACTTTAAGGATCCGCACTAGTCGAACTTACATCATAGAACTAACTGATCAAGTGAGTGATGAAACAGCACCCAAAATAGTATAAAAACATATGAAAGGTTACGTATTAGAATTTCAAATAGCTGGAAATTGAGTTAACTAATAAATTTAAATTCAGTAGTTAAATTTACTTTCGATTTAGCAGTTATGGAAAAGCCGATATATAGTCAGTTTATGATATTTGTCAACAAGATTGATGCACACAATTTTCTTTTTTTTAAACACAAATACGTTTTAATATACACACAACAATACAATTTACAATAACAGTTATTACAAATAGTTATTACAAGCAATGATTTATAAACAAAAGTTGCACAAACTTACAAGCAATACAAAGTCTTCTTTTTAGTCTGGAACTTCCTTGATATCTTATCGAGGTTTCATGATGAGTGAGCTAATTACGAATTGATGTAGGTACGATTCGCTTAACGGGAAGCCAGCTAGCTTTGTCCGTCGTTATTCACTAGCCACACACGCCGATTACATGGCCAAGTTTCTTTTACAGCTGAAGTTATATGATATCTTCGTAAAGGTACAAATGTCCGATATGAATCTAGTGAAGTTAAATGATTTGTAATGTTCGAACTTTGTAAATATTCCTGGTCAAATATCTGAAGTTTTCCGATTCATAAGCGTTATAACAATCACAGTTATAGCTTCCGAATTTTATAGCACACTGATTATAGCAAACTAATAATGCATACTCTCTCTGGCGCGTCGCGTTGGTTATATTTAATGGTGAGTGGAGTTCTTCTCGAAATTTCAGTTTTACATAACAATACTGACGCTAACACAAGTATTTACGCACACACATATATTGTTGTTTCTTACTTTCGAGAATCTTCTACAACTCTGGAGAATAGGCGGGAGTTTCGCAATACACATTTAACAGTATAAGCTATGTATCTTTCTAAATATAAATTTAATCTAAACAAACGTCGATATTAAAATAAATATATAATAACAAATTCGTTACAGAAAGATATAACTTAAATCCACCAAACAAACTAGGGTAGTAAAAGTCAAATAAAGCATAATAAAATGTGTCGAACCAAAAAATAACTAATTGTAACTGCTAATGAAACATGGCAATAGCTCACATAATAAAATTGACCTAAACATCCGGTAAATTAACCTCGATATTTATATGACAGTGATGATAAAAATATGTTAATGAAACACGGTCCAAATTTTCCTTGTATACTTCTTTGACGGTTTGATAAAATCCCTCTGCCAAGCGTTTATGATCAAATTAATAAGAATAATTGATGAAACACTATGACCAAGTGTTCATGATAGAACTGATTACAGCTACTAAGAAAACGCTAAACCAAGTGTACATGATAGAACTGATTACAGCTACTGAGAAAACGCTAAACCAAGTGTACATGATAGAACTGATTACAGCTACTGAGAAAACGCTAAACCAAGTGTACATGATAGAACTGATTACAGCTACTGAGAAAACGCTAAACCAAGTGTACATGATAGAACTGATTACAGCTACTAAGAAAACGCTAAACCATGATAGAACTGATTACAGCTACTGAGAAAACGCTAAACCATGATAGAACTGATTACAGCTACTGAGAAAACTCTAAACCATGATAGAACTGATTACAGCTACTGAGAAAACGCTAAACCATGATAGAACTGATTACAGCTACTGAGAAAACGCTAAACCAAGTGTTCATGATAGAACTGAAAAAAGCAACTCAACCAAATGACTGATCAGAGTTACTGATAAAACATTACAACCAAGTGTACACGATATAACTAATCAGATCTATTACAGAAGCCCAATCAAATATACGTGATAGAACTGATCAGAGAAACTGATGGAACATTGCATCCAAATGTACACGATAGAACCGATTACCTCTATTAATAAATACCGATCAAAGGTACACAAAAGAACTATTCAGAGTTACTGAGGAAACACTAAAGCCAAGTGAAAATAAATGTAGATGTTTGAATTAATAAGAACTACTAATAAATTAGAACTCAAAGGTTATACCGGAAAAACAGATGTTGTTATTACTAATGGAATGTTAACCAAACAAAACTAGATACAACAAAATGCTTTTGTTGATAAAACCGAAAACAACTTCTTGGACAGGATTCTTAAAACTGACAACTAAATTCTATAACTATAACTGTAGTTATGTATAAAAAAATTAAGTATCGTTTTTTTACAAGCATTAGATAATTTGTACTATACTATTATTTATGTCATGTCGACGTAATCTGTTTCACTATTTTTTAATTATATGAATAATAAACAGCCCATATATTATTTCGTAGTTAGTTGCAATATGGCATATTATTCATTTTCTTAGATAGTATGACAAAAATATTAAAAGTCTTGAAATTTGTGTTACTTATAAAACTGGCCCGGCATGGCCAGGTGGTTAGGGCGCTCGACTCACAATCTGTGGGTTGCGGGTTCGAATCCCCGTCCCACCAAACATGCTCGCCCTATCAGCCGTGGGGCCGTTATAATGTGACGGTCAAACCCACTATTCATTGGTAAAAGAGTAGCCCAAGAGTTGGCGGTGGGTGGTGATGACTAGCTGCCTTCCCTCTAGTCTTACACTGCTAAATTAGGGACGGCTAGCGCAGATAGCCCCCGTGTAGCTTATAAAACATATAAAACTACGTTCCAATGATTTAAGAAATATATATTATTCAAAAATCTTCTGGTTTGTGGTAATTACAATTTGACCCTCGAATAGAATATTGTTAAACAAAAACAACTGAATTATAATGTTGGATACAGGTAAGGTAAGATTGATCTGATCCTACACTAATGCTGGATACTGGTAAGTTAAGAGTGATCTGATCCTACACTAATGTTGAATACGGGTAAGTTAAGAGTGATCTGATCCTACACTAATGCTGGATACGGGTAAGTTAAGATTGATCTGATCCTACACTAATGTTGGATACGGGTAAGATAAGATTGATCTGATCCTACACTAATGTTGGATACAGGTAAGGTAAGATTGATCTTACCTTAATAGCAATGTGATATTTTTTAAACCACAATTTTCAACCCTATAAAAATGTTTTATAATATGCCGATGAAGGATGTCAAATGGACCATTCTCTGGTTTACATATATTTAATGTAGTAAATTGTGATTGAGAAAGTCTTCAAATTAAAATGTATTTTGAAGCAGTTGTTAAAGCGTTGTACTATCTCGTTTCATGGGCAAGATTACAGTACGCAAGTTTGTGCGCACACTATGCTGAATATAGGGTTTATTACCATTCGATGTCGTCACGAGTGTATTCTGAAGCATTACAACCCCCAAGAACAGGAACTGTATAATTATTTGATACGATACTTTAACAACATGTAATCAATTTGTAATTTTTGAGCTTTTTTTTTAGACATTGAAATGGCTTACTTTTCAATCACCATCCTCAAACTAATATCCTAAGCTTGCTCATTAAGTTAACTAGCTAACACACATTGTTACAGGAGATAAATCAATATTAGATGAATCATTGGCCATAAAACATTATTCAAAATTACTTTATTTAAACAGTTATGTACTAAACATCATAATAAAGGGAATGACCTATTAGTCTAGAGAATCCTATAATAATACTGACCTATGATTTTGTTTTTTAGTTTTCCATGTTGAGCTTGTAATAATCTATAAATTTAGAAGAAATACAAATTGTGTGGTTAGAGTAACGGAAATAGATTAATCAATATCTAATCATCGATTACCTCCCAGAAATGGTGCGCAGATAACTAGTTTGATAATTCTATATTGAAATAGGCACTTAATGCAATAATTGTAGTACTTAATCTTTAGAATAATAAGTTCGAATTCATGATATATGAATTTGCAATATATAACTTTAAGTTTTATCTACAATTATAAATAACGAAACATTTATGTTATTGTTGAAGACCTGACAGAAGATAATCACGACACAACAATGTAATAGTATTAAACATGAATATCCTGTCGACTTCAAGCTCACTCAGACACCCGGCCCTAAACTAAAATCCATGCTAAATAAGAAGTATATAAAAACTCACGATACCAACATCAGTTATAAAATAATTTGTAATATCGATGAAATCCATAGAGGTCGCTGTAAGTAATAAAAACACCTTCCCATGTTTACTACCATTGGAACTCAAAAAATTCATAGCATATCTATATAAACCATTGTAATATTAAACAAACAAAAAATAAAAAAATAGCCTAACATCCGCAAACGCAAGACCAAAGAAGCTATAAAACAGCCCGACATCACCACCCTGGGGTGCCAAGATACTTTTACTAAGCCGTTAAAAGCAATTTCCGGTCATGTGACTTCTTTGCTACATATTGTATAAAAATTCCTGTGTCTGTGTAAACTACTTATACCTGATGATGACAAAACCCTGTTGGAAACGCTGTACATTTATTAGTATGTTAAACTTATAATAAAGTTTTCTCCGTTCAAACCATTTTCAAACTTTTTTTTAGAATAAGACGAACAAGAAAAGAAATCGCTCACATATATGAAATATAAAACATGGACATAGAGTGCAGATTGGTGAATTGTAAAAAGTGTTTTTGTGGAAGTACGATTCATACAGCGTTAAAAGCACTTAACAGATTTAGCCTTGACTGATTAGCTTCAACATTTGAAATGAATAGCAAATTAAAATAATTTGTTGAATTTCGAGCTATGCCAGTTGTTTATGGGACTTTTGGGGTGGAATACCCAGATCTTTTTCATATTATATTTGAGTTATAGTGTATGCTTACATGTGTAAGCCAATGTTCACAGATTTATATTCACAGGTTCTGTTCGTCTGTGATATGTATCGCTCGCCGCAGAAACTTTGGGGAAGAGCCAATGGAGCAGAGCAGGTACTGATTAAGAAGGCACTATAGGAGCAGTTGAAATTTGTGTCTTATCTCTTAAAAAACAAAACTGGGAAAGCTATGTACATCGCCTACCATTAATTAAAATTACCTTTGAATTTTCTTTTAATCTTCTATTTCGAAATGGAATATTAAATATTTGAATAGAACATGAGCACTAGTTGACACTTAGTGAAATGTTTACAACAACCAAACATAGTAAGCACTCTCTGAAAGGTTAAAATGACTGGTTAAGGTTAGTAGCCTATTTTAGTAGCTTGAGAAAATGGTTATGTTTTATCGTATTGTTTATCAAAGAAAAGTGAACTGTATAAAGCCGGTCGTTGTTTACGATAATACTCAGTTCTTATAGAACTGAAGTTCCAGGAAGAACAAGGTTGATTTGACTTCTGGTAACGAATAAAGATCGTTTAAGTTCTTCGTTTAAAAGTTTTTGTTTGTTTATTTGTTTGTTTTTGAATTTCGCGCAAAGCTACACGAGGGCTATCTAACAAGATAATTTAAGAAAAGTATAAGTTTTTTACATCACACTGTATACTACTAGAACTTCAGATTCAATACTAAAACATCTAGTCAACATTTCTGTTGTGTATATATTTTTTTCTCAAGTGGGACGGAATAGACCTGTTGATTAGCGTGTCCGATGGTTCTTGGTTCGTAGCTCGTTGCGACATAAACACTGTCAGTATTTTGGGGTCGTAAGCACTGTAAAATTAACGGGCAAACCCTTCTATTCGGTCAGCTAATAGTATCCCAAGAAAAGTAGCTGCCATCTTTCTTGCCTATCAGTTGAAGAGAGGGACGGCTACGAGCAGATAGCCCTCATGTAGCTTTGAACGAAAATAATTTAAAATGAACAAAATAATTTCAACACATAGGTTTTAATTGTATATAATTTAGAGGCAAAAAAGAAACCGTCAATTATAGATAAATACGTAGAAGGAAAAATAGAAAAGATAAATATTTTCTTAGACAAAATTGACAGAACATATGTTGCAAGGTGATTGATGCCATTGGTTACCGTTGCTCTTGGATACACCACGTTTTTAGTTGTGACTTTCCAATAGGAAGTCAGTGAAAAAGAAAGAGCTAGAAACTTCACACATTCATCATATCTGCACAAAAATAAAGTGGCTCACCTAACAATACAGTCTGAACATTAGCCACAAAAACAAATGATTTATGTTCACAAGGTTATATTGATACGGATTCAATAGCTTATTATTTCGTATATATACCTTTTACTTTGGCTACTATTCACTGGATTTGGAATTTCACTATGAATATATGCACGCCCAAGCAGAAGAGAAACTCATATCATACGTGGGTTACAACCATAAATATATCTAGATTCCTAAGTCTGGAAAAGCCGACACGACACCAGTAAATTCATGATGTATGATCAACAAGTTCGACAATGATAAGGAAAAAATATTAGCTTACGTATCCACATGAAACCGAAACGTTTAATTTTTCTGGTTTATACATGGTTTCATCCTCATCTCAACTAATTATATTCAGCTATCAACTATTATGATGAAACGATATATAGTAACTATGTATTAAGTAAGCTGAAAGGTTTTACAGATCTTATTCTTAGAAAGTCTTGCTGTAAATCTATGGGATATCGAAAGAAAAAGTATGTTAAAATTCAAGTGGCGAACAACCTAATATTTAATAAAGAGGGTTGAGCACGTTATGTTAAAATTCAAGTGGCAAATAACCTAATATTTAATAAAGAGGGTTGAGCACGTTATATGAAAATGATCGAAGAGGAATATACTTAATACACTGAACTTAATATTACGAACCTAAAAACATTTCATTTACATAACTCTTGTCTTGAGTTTTAAGATGGGTAGTTTTAAAAAGTGCGTTTTCTTATATACTGAATAGGCTTACTAAAATGTTGAAACGCATAAGTGTACACAGCAACGCTTGCATTTTTCTACAATAGAAAGTAGAGGTAGTTGAGCGTTATATTAAAACGATTTTGAATAAGCAAATAACGAAGTAACATAAGAATCACAGCCGATATACAGTCGCGGCAGAACAGCATATACCAGAACTACATTTTGACATTGTTTGTGACCCTACCGAAAATTGATCGCTTTTGGGAAGGCTATGTAACCGACTTTTCATATGTAAATTATTTATGAACTCATATCATAAGGATGTATACAGATCGGGGATATGTAATTTCCAAGGTGGTGAAAAATATATGGACTTTGAGCGCGAGGACCATCTAAAAATATACCGCAACATGTCGTACCCCAGCCACGATAATCAATATGTACGCCTTGTAACCAGCGAGAATCCACAAACAAAAGGTGAATGACAACAGCCTTCATGTGTTTCAGGCAACAGACACAACATAGTCAAGAAATATCTCCGTCTGAAAAGGTGGCTCAAATTATGTGTATACAAGCTGCTTCCACACCATATCCATTCAACTGTCACATCCTGAAGCGGCTAAAGAATCAAACAGTTATTCATGTCCTTCCATACAAAGACATACAAGTCAAGTCGCTGGATGCAATGTGTATGGATTCCTATGCGATGGGATTGTTTGAATGGTTGTTCGTAAACCATCATCCTCGCACACTTGATGAAATATGAAAAGTTGCTGGGATGTGTGGTATGCTTTGGACATGATAGACATATGACTAGCCTTTTACAATGAAAATTACGCTGCAGAGCTGTTTTGATTATGCTCAATCGTTTCAACCTCTTTACAGCAAGGAGTAGGGAGTAGGTAGGGATTCTTAAGAAAGAGAATTACAGATTTGAGCTTTAGGTATGACATGGCAACTTAAAGTGAAACAAAGTTTTATTCAAGAGATAGACTCGATATGCAAGATGAATTTTTGCTTTAAAGATAACATCGAAAGTGATCCAGTCCAATCTAGTGTGAGGTTATAGTTTATATAACATGTCACCAAGGAGTCATCATAACCTCGATTTTGGAACACAGCAGGGGGTCTATCCAAGGGAAAAGGAAATTAGATTTATTCGAAATGACTATCAACGGAGTCAGACGAAAGTCAAATCCATAGAACACCAGCTTCTCTTTTAACAAAGTAAACCTTAAGGGAAAAACAATAAAAAAAGAAATGAACGATAACGCAATTTTGATAGACCTCTGATATATTTTATTGTCAGAAATAACAAGAATACATATAAAAGGAATTTGGCAATCATTGTGACTTATACTTTGGTTTAAAAAGCGATACTCCCACAACAAAGTAGGAGTGATATGCTAATTGGAGTTTAAAACAGAAAATACTGCTTATAGAGTCAGTAAAAATAGAAATCCAGGAAAAGGAAGCCTCAGTTTTACCTAATTAGAATATAAAATGTAATTATTGCCGTAGAAAGGCTATTAGAAACAACCATTTGTGTAAATACTAAAAAAAAATCATGTAACTTTTTAAAGAAAGTAAAACAGTCAGGTAATTAGGTCGCAGTGCAAAGCTAGTCTAAAAGTCGGAGATCAACGAAAATCTTCTTGAGCGATCAAGCAGAAAGAAAACTCCAAAGAACGTATGCTTCCAATAGTAGATTATTAAGGGTAAGTTGCATTTTAGAACACTTCGCTGAAGGTGATTAAGAAAAATAAGTCCTCCAATGAAAACTAGAGAAATTTCGTCGTACGTTGAACTGATATATTACAACAAACTGAGAAATGAAATAGTGTCTACCCAGGACGAAAAGCGCTCCATAAACCAATACTTGTTCAGTGGAAAATGGTGTACAAGATATCGCACCCAGATATGTGAGTAAACTCAAATTTTGAATAAAATCAAGATTATAAAGAACTAAATAAGGGCTAAAAACATAAAGAAAACACAACTTAGCTTGAAAATAAGTATTTAAGTGCGATTTAGGAGTGTCTTAATAAACTCCTCGAGAATTAAGACAGCTCTGACTAAAACTAAATGTTTTTGACAATCAACAATTAAACAATATGTTCGAGGTTTTTAATACAAGTTCTTATAAAGTTTGTTTGTTTGTAGTTAAGCACAAAACTAGTTTCTAGCTTTGTAAGTCCGCAGACATACCGCTGTGTCACTGGGGGGCGTTATTATAAAGTTTATTCATGCCATAGATACGAAGTTTCAAAATAGAGACACACCTATAGTGGGTATAAATTATGTACTTGCGCTTCAGTACATCAAAAGAAAGTTCTTAATTAACTGCCTAAATCTCAACAAAATGTATTTTAAAGACTGGCGTAAGAAACTAAATATTTTGTCTTGTCTCTAAAATGAGACATAATCAGCCAAAATGTCACATTTTTTGGTTTATTTGAGACAACATACATCATCATCACCTAGTCAGTTAGTTAAATATTTTGTGTTTTAAAAACTCTACAGCGCTGGTATTTAACTCCGGTTTCTTGTGGCACAATCGAATCCGCCTGAACCGAATGCCAGTCCGCCGCATGTTAACCCTCAGCTATTAACAGATTACCCAGGACTAAACGCGCTCCATAAGACAATACCTGTTCAGTGGAAAAGGGTGTACAAGATATCGCACCCAGATATGTGAAAATAAATATTTAAGTGCGATTTAGGAGTGTGTTAATTTATTTTGTAGCAGAAGCTTCAAATAGTTTCTACACGTTCATACTAGTTTTGCACAAAACGATTATGAATGCAATGGAAAACCATCTTGATACAATATCCTCAAAGTGGTTTGTTCGTATTGTATTTTTATACAATTTCTCCTGATTGAAGTTCAAAGTTAAGATTCTAAAATGAATCGCTTGGAGCTTGATGACTCAAACACTAAATTTACGCTTATTTTCCACGAACTAGTAAGTTTCAGAAACTTAGTCAATACAGACTTCATTATGCTTTTCTAGATTACTATGTTAACTATTTCGATCATGTCAACTGTGAACTATGTTTTCTTCTTCAGTAAGACATAAACTTTTATTTTTTGGATTTGGCGCTTTAAATATTCTCTCATTAAATATGTAAAAGTTAATATTGCATTAAGTACTCTCCAAATTACTCTTATTTCTGTGTACAATCACTGTGCTACATTTAAGTGTAAAAAGTTGCTTGGTGTGCAAATTTAGCCCTTTAGACCTGACATCTATTTTCTCACGATTGTGCAGTAAGTGTTCCTGTTATGCCATTTCTAATTCATTTAAAAGTGTTTCAAAATTTTGTTTTATCTGCTTGTTTGTTTGCTTTCAGATATTCACGCAAAGTTCCTCAGTACGAGCTGCACTAGCCGTCCCTAATTTTGAATTGACAGACTAGGGGTGAAAGCAACTAGTAAGCAGCAACTCTCACCAAATCCTGGGCTACCCTTGTCTAATAAAATAGTTGGATTTGGCCATCACTTTTATAATGTACCCACGGCCCCAAAAGCTTGATTTTTTTTACTGTAATTGAATGCGAATGCTACACACATCAGTGACCCAGCATTTGGCACGCTAACCCCTTAGTCACACTCAGACTAAAGTCATGTGTAATTCTGATTATCCCGTTTTCTCACTTAGATTATTCTCTTTTAAATGAAAATTAGATAGTTATAAAGCCCAAAGTAATTTAAAATCTTCAACACCAGCTCTTTTAAATAAGAGCCATTTTCGACCCAATCTTCCCCACCTGTCTTATGATAAAATGATGAATGTAGTTATTTAGAAAGCGGATCTGAAGCATATTACCAAAAGGTGTCCTAAACCGTTACACCCACAAAGGTATACTGAGGGTTTTAGTAAGGTATATTAAAATGATTTTGAATATTCAGAGCAATAAGTAATGTAATAGACACAGCCGATATATATAATCGCGATGGAACGTTATGTATCAGAACTACATTTATATTTTGTGATACAACCAAAAATTCATTGCTTTTGGGAAGAGTATATGACAGTTTGTTTCAACTCTCAAAATACTCAAACACTCAGATCATAAAGATGCATTCAGATCTAGGATAGAGAATTCCCAGGATGGGCATGTCTTTTGTACTTAGTGGCATTGGAAACAAGGGAATGTAAATCAACTTGGGGAATCTGGATTATCCAGAAAGAATCCTACAAGAAGCCGCACCAAAGCCGTGGTATACAAAGAGCCACATCTTGTATCAGCTGAGAATACACTAATACAAAAGTCAGTGGAAAAAGCCATCTTCCTGTCCTAGGTATTGGTATGCAACATAATAAAGAAGGACCGCCATCTTGAAAAATGACACATATCACGTGTACACAAATTGTTTCCACGACAAATCCATTTAAGTGTCACATACCTCAAGCAGCTGGAGAATTAAACAGGTACTCATGCTATTCCATAGAGACACATAATGATCAAGTTGCCAGATGCAATGCCTATATATTTCTGTGCAATTAGGCTATTGAAATGAGCACTGGGAATTTGTCATCCTCGTTCACTGGAAGGATTATGAAAATGCTTGAAAGGAAGAGTTGTGGGCTTTGATCATGACAGTCTTATGATGGAACCTTTTGCAATGAAAACTATGTTGTTGGGCTATTTACAAAATGAAAGGTTATCAGACAGAACATAACTGAGCCTAGCGACATGGATTGTAATGCACGAGGGTCCAAACACCTTTCAATATGGTGAGTATGCTGGGGGTAATTTTGTTTGTCACTGAAGCTAGGTTTTTTTCTGTCTCTATTTGCGTGTGTTTGTGCGCTTGGTAAAGTAAGCTGTGTATGTGAAAGCCGTGTTTTTATCACTCCTACTGAACGAAATAGTGTTTTTATCACTTATTCGACTTACCATAGAACCTTTTATTCCTTTCTTGAATATATGAGTCTTGCACTTAATGCTACATGACTTGGCAAATAAAGCATTTATCTACAAGCATAAAATCAATGAATCTTAAAACAGGTTGTTGGATTAAGAAGCTTATTTGGAAGATCTTTTAGTTGATGGATAATGGGTAATTCTGATAATTTAATTAGCTTCATTCAGTTGCAGTAGTTCCATTGTTTCTCAATATATTCTAACTACAATAATATTGTCATAGAAACAGACAAGTTTAGGTAATAGAGCTGAGAATGAATAACAATCGAGGACTCGCGTGTCTTAGTAGTATAACCCTACAAAAAACTTCAACCCCTGCAATAGGCACAGTACACATAGCCCATTATGTATTTTTATGTGAAACAACAAACTATAATAAAACTCTGTCTTCGTGGCTAGTTTGGGAGCAAGTTAATGTGCATTTCAAACTCGAAAGTAATTATGGTTTTGGTGTCTCTTGATGACTATCATTATACTGTCTTACAAATATCCTGAAGAGTACCCTACGCGACACATGATGTAAAGGGTTAGGTCAGTGACCTCAAGGCACAGACGCAACAGTCCTTAATTTTTAGATGCTTACCGGAGGGAGGGTAATTAAACAGAATAGCAGGACTTACTTAATTGTAATACGTACCTACAACTGTAAATGTGATGATAATTCAGCAGCACATATCGCGGGCTTGAAACTTCTGATCCTAAAAAATGTTTGGAGTTATCTGTTTTCAAACTCCGATCATGTAATAGTAAGACATTTCCGAAGAGCTTATGATAAATGCTGAAGCTTAAATACAATATAAGTAGTAAAGGATCCGTTGTGAGATAAAAGGAAGATAAAAATGTGCACTATATATGTGTGTGTTGACGAATACTATAATATAACTGTTCACACTACTATTAAACTGAATTAGAGCTTAGTAAGTTTGTTTGTTTGTAATTAAGCACAAAGCTATACAATGGGCTATCTGTGCTTTGCCCAGCACGGGTATCGAAACCCGAATTCTAGCTATGTAAGTCCGCAGACATAAGCCTAGTAAGACGTTTCAATTTCAATGTTGAATCTATATAATAAACCAGTGTTTTTAATTGCTATGATATAACCTAGATTGCAGCAAATACATCAACCTTCTAATCAGATAGAAGGAGTTATATCATTATTTGAAAAAAACAACAACAATGTAAGAAATGAATGATAAATGAAAAAACAAATTGTGATTTACTTCCAACATTGTTTAGAAAGTTACATTTGTTTATTATTAAGCACAAAGCTACACAATCGGTTATATATGATAGAGAAGGTTT
Source organism: Limulus polyphemus (assembly GCF_000517525.1). NCBI lineage: Eukaryota > Metazoa > Arthropoda > Merostomata > Xiphosura > Limulidae > Limulus > Limulus polyphemus. The sequence continues at coordinate 737,040 of NW_013665831.1, read as the reverse complement.
ATCTGACGAAAATGACTTGTTACAGTTTAGGATTATGTGTTTCACTTCCAAAATTTTTCCGGGAGTTTTCTTTGTTTGTTATTAAGCACCAAGTTACAAAAACGGTTATATGGGCTGTACACACATCGCAAAACTCGATTTTAAGCGTTATAAGCCCTCGTACTTACCGCTGAGTCACCGGGAGTTGTTCGTTAGTGTTCCGAAAGTTCAGGGAGAAGATTTCCCAGTAAAATAATGATCTTTAGTGTAGTTAGAAAGTTTCAAGGTCTTTAATTGGTTCATTAAACGAAACTGAAACGCGTTAAATTCATTTGAAACCTCCGAGAAAGGTTTTACATGCTTTTATGTCGTAAATGGAAAAGAATACTTTCTAGCTATAGAATTGATTTTTTAACCGATGGTTTTCAAAGCGTAAAAACGATTTGGTTGAATCTTTAATTTCGTTTTCAAATATAGAGTTATGGTTGTTTAATTCTTAATACTATATGTTAAGAGGGTTATTATTACGAGTATAGAATAAGTCGTTCGGAACTTGTTATAATGAAAAAAAAATCCTTATAAAATATACGTTTGCAATTTGCGAAGTAGGAGTTAAAAGTTTATGGACACGCGAATAGCAGATTACAGGAACGTTGAAGTCACGGTCTAGGTACAAACCTAATTAAAAATAATATTCTTAAATAAAGCAGCAAATAAACTTACCTAGAGAACCAATTTTACTGAAGGAAAGTAAACTATATATAAACTTATTTGATGTGAATACTGCCCACATGTGTCAGTTTGTTCATCTCTCTTGTTTCATCTTGGAAAAGCTAAAATAATATATAAACACATTATTAATTGAAAGAGTGATTAACAGTTAAGAGCCGTACATTTTATGAGGAGATTAAAAAATTATCAAAACTATTGAGCATAAGAAAGCTTGAACCACCAAATGCATTAAAACGGTGTTACTTTAAGGTGAGATGCAAAAAGACAAAAATATAGTATTAATGTCTTCTATTAATGCAACAAATGTACTACAGAACACAACCAGGGGTCCTCATGAGCGAATAAAGTAATACTGTAATACCAATAAGCATAATTTATCAGCTGACATAGTTTTTTATAAACGTCACTAAAAACAAGCGATTCAATAATACCACATACTTGAAGACGTGATCAATAATACCACATACTTGAAGACATGATCAATGATACTACATACTTGAAGACATGATCAATAATACCACGTACTTGAAGACATGATCAATAATACTACATACTTGAAGACATGATCAATGATACTACATACTTGAAGACATGATCAATGATACCACATACTTGAAGACATGATCAATAATACCACATACTTGAATACATGATCAATGATACCACATACTTAAAGATCAATCGCTGCTTATGCAAGTAGAGCAGCAGTAATTCAATCAACTGTTTAATGAATTTCCTTTATTAGTAAAATAAATTATCAGTAACCTTCTGAAAATTACTATATGTATACATATATATATATATATGATTAAAATGAGATATCAGGTGTAGTAATAATGAGTAATTACTGAGAATATAGATATCTCGAAACTAGGTAAAGTTTCAGTCTGAATGGTTAACGTAATACTTTTCTTGTGAAGATAGTTTTAAAACTTGTTTTCAGGTCGCTGATACTTGTTCAGTTCCTAGAGAAAGTACTTTGATAATTTCAGATTTATTTCACAATCTGCTGTTTTCTAAAACATAAGCATACTTTGTAACTGAACAATTTCAGTTAATGATCTCAAATCCGATGAGTGTATGTGTAAACAAATTCTTGGTTTCAGAACTGTTAAGATATTAGTTGCATTTTCTCTTACGTTTAAACACGACTTTTGAAAGTTACCTCAGCAACTTTGTACAATAACAATTTTTACTTTTCTTCGAAAGCTTTGTACCATTAATCAAATCCTTTGAAAATTTTGAGAGTGAGCAGCTTTCTAGATCTTTTAAAAAGAACTTTGATTAACATGCAAAGGGATACAGTTTGGAATTTTCTTTATAATATTTGGAGATTCATGTTTGGAAGTTACTTCTTCACTAAAAATCGGTATTGTGCCAACCTCAAAAGTGTAAAGGTAAGTTAACGAAAACACTTATAATTCATTCCATTGTCAACCTGAATAGGAGAAAAAAACGCGAAGCTGCAACGCTTCATGTAAGAATGCACTCGAAAATGATCTTTAGTTTCTTGTTGTTGTTTTTTAGTGCAAATCTATACAATGGGCTATCTGAACTTTGTCCACCGCGAGAAAATCGAACCCTGAATTTAGTGTAGTGTAAATTTACCGCTGATCTAACAGGGGTGACACTCTTTGGATAAAACATATTAATTTTGAACATGACGAAAGTTCTTACCGTTGTAATTTAAGGAACACTTGAATAAGTGGAATAAGAATAATCATCCGTAAATTAATTTTAGAATAAAAGAGCCTCATTTAATATCATAGGTTATCTTTTAATGGAAACGAAATTTATAAAATTATTAAAGAAAGAAAAGTACGATAATCAAAGGTATAACATTTTGATCTGGATAATAACAGCTTTTTCATGTTTTCATGGAAATTGTTGAAATTCTACTTCAACCAAATGAGATGATCTGCTATAATAGATAGAAATTATTTCTGATAGAAATAATGCTCATGAAAACATCTCAAAAAATTACTTAGCTCTATCAGATGTGAATTTCAGAGCTATTAATTTTGAAGATATTTTCATTGCGTTCTTTCTCTTTTTTTTTTTTGAATTATAACAAGAATTTAGTATGACGTCCAGCTAGATTTATTTTATTCATGTTATTCAAATCCAAATATTAGAAATACCATGTTGTTAGGTATATAAAATATACTCAACTTACTGAAAAGCCGTATTGATGTTAATAAAATGATCATATTCATAAATATTCCGCATTTTCATTTAGTTAAAAGGTCACGTGCATGTCGATTTTAGGTTGAAGAGAAAAATTATATCTGGTTTCTTTTCGAAGAATGGTTTACTCAATTCTTTGCATCACGTGTTTGTTAATAACTTAGATTGGTCATACGGCTTTTGATTCTGTATTCATGCGACATCTGAAAGAAAAAAAAAACCCTCAAATTCCTTGTCATTCAGACTTCGTCTACCAGAAACCAAATTAGGTGCTAGAAGTTCTAGTAAGCACTATATTTCTTTCAAGTTATGACTAGAAGGATTATTTCATAAAGTGACTGCGTTTTACTGATTTCATAAAGTGACGGCGTTTTACTGATTTCATAAAGTGACTGCGTTTTACTGGTTTCATTTCAAGTTTTCTAAATTACTAAAACCATGTAAAGAACTTTAACTGTTTAAAGACCAGTAATAGCCAAATAACAATCCTATGGAAAAATAGTAAACCATAAGTTTTATTAATTGTTTCTTAAAGCTTTAAAAAGCTATCTTCTAATATTATACATGTAAGTAATTTTAACAAGGAACGTATTACTCATGCTCGAAGGAGCCTCAACCATATACAAAGAAGTTTTAAAGCTAAGAACTAAGTTTTAAATTTAATACCTTTTTGTTTTGTGTGAAGGTATGAAAACAACAAAGACAGACAAAAATAATGTGAAACTCTATATAAGGTTAAAAGTACATTTACTAAAGGTATAGAGGGCGCAAGTGGCAAGTAATGTGTTCAGGGACAAATCGGGCTTGAGAGTTTGTTTCTAGATTGAAGTGGTTTGTGTCTCAGTTCACATCGTTCTAAGCTCTACAGCAGAATATTATATCCTACACGATCCATTGGGAAGTTCAGAAAGTTTAGCCCAATAGCAACTACAGCTGTGAAACTATGAAATGTTCCGTAAGTACTTATCTTAATTAGTAATATTTTCTCTTTCAAGATTTTGGCGTCCACTTATTAGTTATGCAGACACGAGCTGCGATTTTTTTCTTTAATTTAAAATGATTAAAATTGCATAACAACGTAGTAAGAGTCTAAATATATCCATTTGCTAATTTATTTTTTAAGAGAAAAAGGCCAAAATAAATATAAGGAAATAACTTGATTGACATTTATTAAGCTGATGAACGGAAAGTTTTATATCTTTTACTACATCTTTTTGAGCGCGTGACGCTTCTAAATGCAATTTAGAGAAGAAAAGAGGTTAAAGTGATGAGTAAAGTCTCAAATGTATCTTTCTTTCTTTAGAGGCTGTCTGTGGTAGAGGTTTTCTTCTAATCAACAAATCTAGAACCAAAGGTGAAACAAGTGAATGGTAAGCCATGTTCTTCGTCGCGCATTAACGAGCCATATCTTCAAGAACCTTGGTTAGATGCGATATATATGTTTTAAAGACAGTTGTAGACTCATATATAAAAATAAAATTGTCAAAATATCGCACATACATGATAGAGAAGTACAAACCAGAGTACTAAATGGAGAGTGGAACAATAGACCCTAAATTAGTAAGACGAGTATTGTTCACTAACTAAATGTAAGAAATAGAAAAAGAAAAAAAGGTAATTAGAACAAACAACTTGAGATGAAACATTTAAATAAAAAACCTCTATGATCTGGAAGTAAAACCTTAGATAACGTACATGAAAGTAATCCAAGTATTGAAGTTACAAAATAACATACATGAAAGTAATTCAAGTATTGAAGTTACAAAATAACATACATGAAAGTAATTCAAGTATTCAGTGTACTGTGTTTTTGAGACAAATTGTTTTATGTCTTGAATTTCCATAATAACAATAATGAGAACATTTTACTTCTGGTTAAATGTTATTCCATAGATTAACTAGATTTTAAGTCCAATCCCTTTGATTATAGGATTTTGTTTATGGCAAACAAAACAACCTGTCGATTGATTGGTTCTATTTATTACAGAAGATTCTTTTTAAGATTATATTTTCTATGATATTTGATTGTTTTTCTGTCGGTCCTTTATGTGTGCTATATGTAACAGTTAAGTCAATAAGAAATAACGGTATAAGAAATTTGTATCGTGATTAATATATACCTAAATATTTGTAGAAACATATATGCGTCTTTGGGCGAACACGAAATTCAAACATACGGTCATGTACATGCATACATGTGTGTTATGTGAAAGGAAAAGAGCCAGCTTTCTGGGTCTACATCAAAAGTACAATTTGAAATATTAATTATGATGAATGAACAACGAATTATAACATTTGTCAAAAGTAGCCTGCGGTAATTACTCCCGAAAGTGTTGAGGATTTCCCTCCCATCAGACGTAATCTAAATAACGCATATCAAGCAATGAATAAATAAATAGATAAAAGTTACAGAATAAATCATGTAGGGGCAATATGTCTTGAAAACTCATTACTATGTAGTATGTTCATCCTATGAACCTCCCATAGCAAATAACGATATTGTAAACATATCTATTGGATGGGGGAATATTGTTTTATTGGAAGTCCAAACTTTGTAAGATAAGTGATATATAACATACAAAAACAACAACAATTCATACATTTACAAATAAGACTGACTTTTTTAAATAAAGTCAAGATGGCTGACCTACTTGGATATTTTCCTCTGAAGCTCCTTTCGTTAGTTATTTAAAACTGAAAGGAGATTTAGACAAACATAATGCGTACAAGTATCTACTCTGTTATATTTTTCATAATTACTTTGAATATTTATTACTGCCGTATCATGTTATTCGGTAAAAACGTTCACTTCAATGGTGATTATATATTGTATTATATATATTAAAATATACCAATGCAATCCGATTTAGATCTATATCGAAAATCAAATGTATTGTATTTTATTGCAAATTTAAGTAATTTTAAAGTATCATATCGATAAAAAGCTCATCCTGTACCAGCTTTTATATATCAGAAAATTCATTTAATAGTTCTATTTTCTAAATAGAAATATCACAATATCACATTGTTTATCGTCACAATATCTATGTATAGATAATGATATGTTGTTTCAAAGTCAACCTCATTGAAATATATAGCGTTTTTTCTCACCGTAACTTTATGAATTTGATATAAAATCAAGGAAAGCTTGGTTATCATGATTTATACTAGCATATAAATGTAACTATCACAAGTTAAAGAAAATTTGATCGCTAAGCTTTAAATGGTTTTTTTCTTCCATTGTGTCTAAAAATTTTGGTAAATACCAAAAATTCGATTTCAACCGACCGTGTTCGGGTTCAGTCCACCGAATCCGTATTGGAAAAGACATGTTGACTATAATTCCGAATTCACTGCGTGTATCTGTACGAAATGTGCTAGCTTTTAGTGGAACGTACAAATCTGCTGCACACAAGAATTAGTGGGATTACAAAAGTATTTGTACTCAAGATATGTTTGTGATTTGCCGACATCAGTCTAACCCAGACTCTAACAAGTTGGAGTAAATGGTGATGTTTGTGTGAAAATGAAAGCACTTTTGTTGATTATACCGTTTAAATACATATCTTCAGGTTTTTTAGTATCCCAGTATATTGTATCTAGTATTTATTCTCTTCTACCTCTAACTGCGGCAAAATCTGTGATGCAGAGTAAAATAATTGATAACTCTTATAACAAATACATGATATCATGGGGAGTGGCACTCTGTAAAAAGTCGTGGCATGCACACTTTGATCCCAATACTCACATGTACGTTAACTAACAAGACTTTAAAAGTTTATTTTATTTTATAATATATTTCATTATATAATTTCGTACGACTTACTGACTCAAACCAAAAACCGAACAGATTACGTAAATAACACTTTCATGTCGGTGGGAGACACAATGTAAGAAGAATTTATTACTCGTAAAAGAATATTTCAGATGGGAGGGTTACTGCTGGGGGAGGGCAGAGCTCTCCTAAGGGTCTGCCTTCCATGTCACCAAGGTTGACATGCAACTTGTGAGGGTGGAGCAAAGTAAACTCGCAAAAATTACATTTTTGCGTTAAATGAATAAATATTCACAGAAAGTCATTGTAAACAGTATCGAGCTCACGCTACAAATTGGAACTACCGTTACTGTTTTCTAGCAAATAAATGATTTCTGGCAATATTTACCACTTGAAGGCTGAGGACAATGATGCAGAAATTTGTATGTACATATTTTTGTTCTAAATAATATTTGCATTATGTCTATATAATCATGTTTGCGAATAAATTTTGATATCAAGAAACTTTTTTTTTTATTTTAATATACATAATTATCGATTTTTGACACTCGAATTGTACTATAATTCTAGTTAATAATAAAATCTTTAATTATAGTTGTTCACACATTTTACTGTTAATAAAGAATGATTTGACTGGTATCAACGGATCTTTATTGTATTCGATGCTTGGCCCGGCATGGCCAAGTGGATAAGGCGCTCGACTTGCAATCTGAGGGTCGTGGGTTCGAATCCCCGTCCCACCAAATATGCTCGCTCTTTCAGCCGTGGGGGCGTTATAATGTGACGGTCAATCCCACTATTCCTTGGTAAAAGAGTAGCCCAAGAATTGGCGGTGGGTGGTGATTACTAGCTGCCTTCCCTCTAGTCTTACACTGCTAAATTAGGGACGGCTAGCGCAGATAGCCCTCGTGTAGCTTTGCGCGAAATTCAAAAACAAACAAACAATTGTATTCGATGCGTTAATATAGTTTAAAATTAGACATTTCTAATATACAAACGTGGATGTTAATTTTTAGATATTTTTTCTTCCTAAGAAAACAATTGTATAAATTTCCCTTGAACTTTTTATATTATACAGATGTCAAATTTTGATTGTATTTAAGAAAATAATTATCATTAATGTTATTGAAAAGCTTTAACACTGTAACATTTAACTTGCCACTCCCTTATAATGAAATTAATAAAGGCAAAAAATGACTTATTATTCGTAAATTTTAGCCCTATTCAGAATGAAATTATATATGAAATTAATCAAACTGTAGGATAATAAATCCAACAAGAATAAACATAAAATCTAATGCAATATTGTATTAGCCTGAGGTTAATGGCTAGTACAAACAAACAGTTTATAACGGAATGAGGAGACTTATTTTACGTAAAAGTCAAACTAGTATATTAATCATGCAATTTGACTTATGCATATATTTCGAGTTTTTCCTAGATTAGATGTTTTATCTTAAGTATACTTGAATGTAATCATGCTAAATATTCAGGTCATTTCCCTGTACACGGATAAGAAAATGTATTCATTATTTTACTGTTTTCCTGTATCTCAAATGGGGTCAACAAATCGTTAAATTTCATAATGGAACACGTTCTGAATCCCTATAAACCCCAAAGATCACGACTTAAGATAACTACGCAACTTTCATGTTTTACACTTATTTCGAGGTACTAAACATCATGATTACATAAGTACTACCTACTTTGTTAACGGAATATAATCTATAAGTAACAGAAAGTTTCTACAAGTTTTAATTCAAAATCACATTTTAAGGGACATACTTCGATGCCAAGGTCTCACAAGACTATCTTGTTCATTTTCATTTATATAAGATAAATAACTGAAGAATTACAGAAGTTATTCATAAAAATAAAATTACACATGTTCATTTCGACAGTAAAAAGTTAAACATTTTTTTTTTACAACTATGTTAAGACTTGTTCATTACTACCTCTCAAACAGTTCAGTTGACGGTTTAATTCTTTCTCAAACCACTTTAAGATAAAATAAAAATGTAGAAAAATGAAAATTATTATTTCAAATTTGTGAAGATAAGTTAAGTTGTGGTTATTTTTATAAGCGTTCCTTTGACATGTACCTACAAGAAGCACCTGTGAACCCATGCTCAGTGTTTGTTGATAAGAAGCACTCATGAACACAGGGTGAATATATGAACACTCATAAAAGTTTTGTCCACAGTTTTGTTTAGGGAGTGAGAATATATGTTTTTTGCTTATCATAAAATATTTTAAGTAAATATATGAGCCTTTACCTACAACAAAATAAAAGCTTTTATACTAAACAATTTTAATCTTCAATACTTCTAAAAAGAACATTTGGGACGGTATATGAAAGGTATTATTTATATATGTTTTTTCTTTCATCTACTATATTGTAGAAATGGTAGAAGAATGAAACAAACGAAGCAAAATTTCGAAACTGTTTTCCGCAGCATTGTTTTATTCTCGGTTGTTTGGTGGTACGTTTACGAACTTACAACGTTAAATCTAGGGTTTGATTCTCCGCGGTGGACAGAGCGTTGATAGCACATTCTGTAGCTTCTCACTAAAACAACAACAAAAAAATCTAAATCCTTCTTCTCAAATTCCACAGAGGCCTGAGATAGAAAAAGTAAATGAAAAGTATTTTTACACTACTTTCCCTGTCGCTGAATAAACATTGGTGAAGAATCTATCTGCGAGTAACAAACAAAAGTTTTCCCCATGGAAATAGTGTTTAGTTTTCCTATTTATCTCCTTTCAAACCATACGTGAATGATTCTAACATCTTTATACGTGCCCGGCATGGCCAGGTGGATAAGGCGCTCGACTCACAATCTGAGGGTCGTGGGTTCGAATCCGCATTCCACC
>NW_013665831.1:717331-726493 GCF_000517525.1 Limulus polyphemus | reverse complement strand
CAAACAAACAAACATCTTTATACCTTGAATATTTTATTATTTAACGATTTGAGATCAGATTCAACTAAAACACGCGGCTCAGGAAGAATATCATTCCATTTTTCTCAAAGTTTAACTTTATAATATAACAAGTTGAGGTACCCGTCCTTTGTCCGCGTTATGAATTTTAAAAAAATCTCTGGGTGGATGCTATGGTAAATAACATAAAAAACCCTAATTTTCACACAGTATATTTAAAACACAACATAGTATTACAGTATTCATTATTAGCTCACCAAAGGTTTTGTATAAGCTTTAATAACTCCATACGTATATACTTAAAAAGAGGTAACGGCCAAACTAGTGGTGGTAGGGGAGCTTTCTGTTTGACGCTTTCAAAACCCTGCTCTTAATGTCCTTCCATTGTGTTTCACGTGATTAATTCATTTATGGTCATTGGCCGCAGAAGTGTCTTACGGGCCGAAGTTGAAAGGTTACCGGTCAAAGTAGGAAGTGGGTATAGCTCAAGAAATGGCTCTTCATATCATGGCTGTTTGAGTAGAAACTTCAGCTGAGTTTATGCACTATTGCAATAGTGGCGGCCATTTTTTTATTGCATTCCTCCATAGAGAGAGCAAGTGTTGTGTTATAAAAAATTAATACTAGTTTTTTTTTTTTTGGTGTAAGGACGTGGCGGCATGTATAAATATAGGTAACGTTAATTTACGTGATAGATAATAAATGCTCAATAACAGCGATAATAGTTGTGGAGACTTTTTGGAATCCCCATTACCATGCTCCTTGTTCCATATTATTATCCCACAACATTTGGTTGATATTTTTGTTCTTTATATAGAAGACTTTTTTATTTTGTGACTGTCAAGAATTACTTTTAGAAAATATTTAACGAGAAACGTCTGTGTCAGTCATCAAAACAATCCTATATAATCACGCACACTTTACACTTTTCTGGGCCTTTTAGAGTAAACTTTTCAGTGTCATTTCAAGATCAACGTTTATAAGTTATATTTAATTCATTCACGTCAATACGTTCAAGATCACAAAATCTTGGAAACAACTGTTATGTAATTAACTGAGTTTTACAGAGTAGAACAAATACTATGATTCACCGACATTTCTAAAACGGCTAGGTCTCACAAGGTTGTGATCCGTCAGTGTTAACTCATTCTTTTTCATTTATAAGAGTAGCATACCCTCTTAACTTGCACCAAAAGCTTGTTTGTTTGTTTGTAGTTAAGCACAAAACTACACAAAGGGCTATCTGTGCTCTGCCCACCACGGGTATCGAAACCCGGATTCTAGCGTTGTAAGTCCGCAGATATACCGCTGGGCCACTGGAGGGCGCACCAAAAGTATACTGACCCAAAGTGCATGATAGAAATTGATACTGGCAACCAGAGGGCACTATAATTCGCCAGGTGCTATCAACGGACATTATGGGTGCGATCAGAGGACTTTATGAGTCAATTACGTTCTTACCAGAAAGTAAAGTAATTCCTTATATTGCCACCAGAGGATGTTAAAATTAATTAGATTATTACGTCATCCTGATTATAATATAATACATGAGATGTATTTTGATTTGAATAATGATTTTTAATCAATGATTATCAATTACCAATTATATTAATTTGGGTCATTTAGCTAATACTAGCAGAAACGACCCCCCTACGATCTGCTGTTTGTGCCAGTATTTACTAACCATAGTATTTATACCCTATTCTAAAAAAGCTGTAAAAAAATTGTAAACCTTTTCATCCTCACATACTGCGACAATTTTCTTAGTTTGTCTTCTGTTTGCTTGAGAGATTCTTGAGCCCGTTGTTCATTTTCGCTCTCCTTTCATCATCATCTTTATACTTTTTGGCGTTTTCATCTTGAATGGCTTTCTTTAAACAATTAACGCTTCATCTCTGCATCAAAATTATCAATATGTTCCTGTATAAAGACTTTTCTGTAGTTTTGGTTACATACATAGATACCGTCATACACGCCACGTCCATTATAGTAAGATGATTATAAAATTTTCATAGCGTGACATCATATATTTGTTTTTATTTGTTTATTACAAATGACTAAATATAATATTTTTATGAAACATAAAATATTTACTAGTGGTTAATGAGATGACTATAGTGGAATTATTTACACGAACGATGTACGTTTTAATGGAAATAACTTACTGAACGATAATAAAGTGTAGTTTCACACAACGTTGTTCTTTGTTCGGACTTCGATTGCAGCATTTTAGGCACATAATTGTTAATTTATCGTCTCTACAAGAACTTTATGTACCACGTTTTATCTTGTGATTTCATTTAAATAACAACTAATAAACACAACGTTTGAGTATGTGAAAAATCATATTTTATTTTCGTTCCGTTTGTAGTAGTACTGTTTCTTGAGATTTTGTGATTATCCATATAGCGAAAAATCACCAAAAGAATACGTAGCTCCGAAAAGGAGTTTCTTTACAATTAAGTTAATTTATGTATAAACTAATCTAATTATATTGACTTTTAGTTAATAAAATATGTCCAAAGAAAAAAGTTTTATTCTTGTATTTTTTATTCAATACGATCATTTTCATCAATTTGTCGTTACCTATATAACTCTGAGGACTGTTTCCATTCATAAGTGGCATTATGTCTAGTTTGACGTACATGTATATGTTACCAAACTAAATGGTTCCTTATATTACAATTAAAAATCACATGGAGACAGACACACATATGCGCGTTGTGCACCTGGGTATTATTATTTATCCATGTGCGTGCGCGTATGGGCGTGCGCATTTGTTTAATGAGGTAAGCCAACGAAAAAAACACATAGAACAGAATATGTGACCACCATAGCTCGAAGAGGAAAGAACCTAGAAACCTGAAATTTTGCACCTGTACTAAATGGACCTTGAGAGTATTCACTTGGATATTCTGACTTATCCAGATACGTAAGCGCATCTTTTTAACGAGGCAAGCTAGAAGAATACCACATAGAAAAAAGTGATTCTTTATATTACAAATATCAATCACAGACAGTCAGAGAGACACGCACGTGTGTGCGCGCATCTTTTTATGAGGCAAGCTAGCGACTAATTACATAGAAAAATGTGTGAATATTGTTACCAAGGTGTTGAGATATGAATGAAATTCTCTGAGGTACTATCCAATCAAGAATAATCAATAACATCAGTAGGAACTTTTCGGTGCACCAACAATATATTCTTAGTTGCCAATTCAGTGAATATAATCTCTCTCAACAATAGGAGAATCGACTTTTTGTGTAACAGTGACAGTTTTTTTCTTCACAAAACATGGATTATACTGTTCCTTTTAACAATATTGGTACTACGTTTTGGTGCATCATTGACACTTTCTTAGCTAACTAATAATGACTACAGTTTTTCTTAATAACATTCAGTATGAATTTTTGATTTATCAATGGCATTTTAGTTTTGGTTACCAAATCACTGAACACTGTTTATGTCAACATCGCGATGGGATGAATAAGTTGGTTATTCAGAATCTATACTGTCACAATAATTGTATCAAAGATTAGTTAATAGTGTATTTCCTTATATTACAAGTAGTAATCACAGACAGATAGACACGCACGTGCGTGCGCATCTATTTAATGAAGCAATGTAGCGAAAACCACATAGGAAAGACATGGTTTCTTATATAGTAACTTCCAATATATAGAAATCCCAGTGCGTTTTAGTAACAATGTTTTCCAACAATGGATTTTATGTTATGTTGCTTAGAAATAAAAATATAATTTAATATTGTTGTTAGTCAATGTGCTGAAAGTATAAAATGAAATGTATAAACTACAAAATTTAAAAAAAATATTTGTTGTTTTCTAATTTAGGGTCTCTTTTGATTAAAAATATTTTTATTTATTATTTGTTTTTATTATTTAAGTCGAAAATTGGATCGTTATTTTTACTTTCAGGTTAAATGTTATACCCCGCTCTCCTCTTTCCATTTTTGGAAACGGTCCCTTATATACACTTACTCTGGTATATGACATGTGAATAACCAATCGAAAGCTCAGAATGTCTCTAGTAGACAAAAAGGTAGGTTGTGTTTTTAGTCTGTTCAAAATTTCATATTTTTTTAGATCGAAATACAGCTTAGTTACTAAGCTTGATAAATTATAGGGGAATTCTATGCTATAGATATAGTAATTTATGATTTCTTAGTAATTTAACTGTATATATAAAACCTAAAAAAAATATTTCCTTTCATATCCTCCACGTGCAAAATGTTTAAAGGCTTAGTAACTTACATTGAGCAGCAACCGAGTACAAAGTTCGTAACTAGAAGAGATAATTGTTTGCTTTGCCTATTTATTTACTATTCTATGTTTTAAGAAAAATATGTTTAGGAACATATTTCTAAATAGTAATAATCCATATGCAATTATAATGTATAATAATCGAAATGTGACTGTGTTTTACAAAATACTAGTCTACTAAAACACAGCCAAGACAGGTCACTTTGTAAAAATAAAGGTCAATTTTATATTATTGGATATGATAACATGAGTGCACGTGTGCCGCGTCATTGTAACTTCTGTATTGTTAGCCAGACATGGCTGAAAGGTCAATAGAATAAAAATAATAAATAGATATAACTATATAATGTTATGAGATTTAAGCTATTTAGTCTAAATATTTATGTTTTCGTGTTATAATTTATTGCCATTTTAGAACGAAATGGGCATCATTTATATATATTTCCTAATTTTTTATGGTGGTTACAAGATCGATCAAATCTACCGAACAGATTCGTTAATGAAAATAACAGATAAAATATAAAGTTTTTCTTAAGAAACGTTAGAAAGCTATCATAAAGATTTTGCATGTTGGATAGGAAACATGTGAAAAGGAAAAAAAAAGGCATGAGAAAAACATTGCTTAACAATTCTTAAGACTTAATAAAATAATTGATATTTAGCGTATGAAAGCCTTATAATGTTTACTGATAATCTGCCAAATTTCTTTAACATATGCTTGCTAATTTAAAAGTTATAGCATGAAAACTATAACAAGCACAAAAATGGTTATCAGGTCGGTCCCAAGGATCAAACCCATGCTAAAAGAAATCATAGCCCAATATGTTATCATTAGTATATGTAAGTAAAATCACACACTTAACAGCATACTGAAACATTTATTAACAAAACTCCAAGAATTATATACTAATGTAATATTTACTAAAGCATTTTAATTTACAAAATACTGACCTACAGCCAAATACCTGCAGTATATTGTTGCTCTAGCATGTTATTAGTCAAATAAAATAAATCACAGTAAATGAAATAAATATAAGGGACATTCACCAAAGTGATTCGAGCTAATAGGATCATAGAAAGTTAATTTATTTTAGAAACTCTACAAAACATATGCACTTAAAATCCGTAACTAAATTGGTTGTCCTCATCATGTTGGATATTATATCTTGACCCTCACATTACTTCTTCTCTACAGCTTAAAACATGTATGAATTATAAAACACTGGATTATAAGATTAAATTAATCTTCATAAAAAGTCTAGTATATTTCAGTTAGTATATAAGTCTTGTATACTTTCAATTCTATTATACTCTATTAGTATGCAACGTAGATTATTGGTTATTCTATAATATTTACCTCGTTCAAATAATGGATAAATAACATATAACATATGTAACAGTGTTATAATAACTGTCTTGTTAAAATAATGGTTTTAATTGTAACATTTTAGGACAAGTAATTAAATCTAGACTATAATGTGTGATGAGCTTATTATCCTACTGAGCTATCAATTTATAGAAATATCATCTCACCTGCCCTAGAAGCATTAACCTTAGTGACACAATGTGCCAAGTAATGTCACTTGTCTATAGAACATTACTAACACATAGTAAAATCTTGCAACTTTGTAAAACACATGTAAGATAGCTAAATATTTAAATGAAAACTATAACCATAAGTTGAGGTGAGTTCAAATCTGTATGTAGTCCTACAAAAGTATAATAATACAATACGCCTAATAAGACCATCTGCTTTTGTAAAACACATATAATACAGTTAAATATATAAAAGAAATCTACAAACATAAGGTGAAACAATGCAATCCTACTGAAGCTTAATAACATTGTCGACCTATAGAATCTTGGTAACACCGTCCACGTATATAGTGACAGACCCTTTGGTATCGAACTATGATATCATCCCTAAGACAGCTGCGCCCTCTGGCACCACTTCATGGAACTATAATGTTATCGTGTTTGTCATTTCCCGGCTGCCTATTATGTAACTCTCAGGTATCATCATAATATATCACAGTTCTGTGACCCTCAGGTGTTGGTATATTGCTTAATAGTTATGTAACCATTAAATGTATATATAACGTAATAATTATGTAACCTTCATGTGGCATCTTTTAATCTCCACTCATTTCGGGAGCCCACAGAGGCGGTATCCTTTTGCCGCCAGAGTATACTGGAAGCTACTTGGGTTAAACCATGGTTATGTATAGTGCGATTGTGGGTTAAACCAGGGCTATGTATTAGGTCGTCAAGAAATTAATGTCGCTTTTTTTTTAGATGAAAAAACTCGAACAACTTATATATCAAAACAAAACATTTATTAAATGAAATATTCTCCATTCTTATCGATGATTCTTTTCCATCTTACAATCAGGTTGGTGATGCCCTGATTAAAGAAAACACTTGGCTTTTAAGCAAAAAAAAATGTCGATGTCCTCTTTAACACTTTCGACATTTACATATCTTTTCCCATTAAGATGGTGTTGCAGCGAACGAAAAAGATGGTAACCTGATGGTGCCATATCTAGGAAATATGGTGGGTAAGGACGAACATAATCTTATGAACGTGCATTGTCGTGGAGAAAAAGAACACCTTTCCGATTGACGAGTGAAGGGCGTTTCTGATGATGGGCTTGATTTAAACGTTCCAGTTGCTGACTATAGATCTCTGTATTGACACTGTTTTAAGGCTAAAGTCACATGAACGAAATTTGCTGAACCATCGTTGACACTTACGAACGTTCAGAACATTTCCATAAACTTATTTGATATCCTTTGTGGCTACAGAGGCGTTGTTCCCCTTTTTGTATTCAAACAGCATTACATGCCACATGTGTGCCATCACTATAAGGGATTAGAGTATACTAAACTTTACACATTATATAGGCTACATTAACGTGATATTTAGGTGGTTCGTTTAACTACTATATGTGATGTACGTTTTTTGGGGGGTGGTTAGTGAAAGTGTTCCAAAATGCGACATTAATTTGTTGACGACCTGATATATTACGATTGTGGGCTAAACCAGAGGTATGTATATTACAGTGAGGAAACGACACGCTAATAAGTAGGATTTAGTTCAGAAACTAAATTTGTACAACTAAACAATTTTGTTGAATCTTTGCTCTTGACGTTTTGTAGCTAGACAATCATGTTTTCAAATTAAGAGTATCTCACTTACTTTAGCTGGTATAAAAACAGGAAATTGCTCAGTTTAAATACAACAAAATATTTTGCTGGATGTAAAATTAGGGATTCTTTTAGTGTGCAAAAGCCGAAATTGTTTTCGTTAGTGTGAAAGCATGAATTGCTTTAGTTAGTAAAAAACAAGAATTGTTTTACTTTGAATAAAACTATGAAGTGCTTTAGTTCATCTAAAACAGGAATTATGTTGTTAGTGTAAAAACATTAATTGTTTTTAAAGTTACGGTTTAATCGCCGAAAGCAGGCGAAGCGTTACAAACCAATAAACTAAGATTTGTGATAGATATCACGTAAACTGCAGATGTGCCTCTATTTACATTTAAGTTAATTTGTCTATTTCGGATACAAAATAAATGGAAAGTTTAAATACCATTTCATATCAATCTTTTGCTTCCAACAAGTTACTATCTAAGAGACCTTTTGTTCAATACTAGTTTACGTGTTGTGTATCACAAATTCTAAGCCGATTGGTTTCTAATGCTTTGCCAGCTTTCGGTGATTAAACTGTTACTTTTCAAGTATTACGCTACACATATAAATAATGTTTAAGAGAAACTTTCGTCTCTTCTCGACTAGCCACACTGTTGACTTCTGGTATTCTGGTTGGTGGTACGATATTATCATGTTGATTAAAGAATAAGCTTTTAAATTTTACATTAACATTACAATATACTTCTATATCTGTATTATTTATAAACGTTTAGTTCAAAACTAGTTTTAAAGTATTATTATACTCCTAAAATATGTAATGATAGAATAATAGATTGTTCCATGACAATGTTGTTCAACCTCAAACTGAGGAAAAACTAAACACATTCTTAAGTTAATTGACTTGTGAACTTTCATTTTTTGAAATATAACACACAGTATTCTTTAATAGTGCGATTTGTATAGAACACGGTATTCTTTAATAGTAGATTATAGCACACATCATTCTTTAATAATGAGGTATAGCACATAGTATTCTTTAATTATGACCTACAGCACACAACATTCTTTAAAAATGACTTAAACCACACAGCATTTTTAATGATGACTTACAGCACACAGTATTCTTTAATAATGAGGTATAGCACACAACATTATTTAGTAATGACTTACAGCACACATCATTCTCTAATAGTGAGGTATAGCACACATCATTCTCTAATAGTGAGGTATAGCACACAGTATTCATTAATAGTGGATTATAGTACACAGCATTCTTTAATAATGACTTAAAGCACACAGCATTCTTTAATAGTGAGGTATAGGACACATCATTCTTTAAAAATGAGGTATAGCACAAAACATTATTTAATAATGACTTACAGCACACAGCATTCTTTAATAATGACTTATAGCACGCAGCAATCTTTAATTGTGAGATATAGCACACAACATTCTTTAGTAATGACTTACAGCACACAACGTTCTTTAATATTGAGGTATAGCACACAGCATTCTTTAGTAATAACTTACAGCCTTCTTTAAGAGTGAGGCATACCACACAGCATTCTTTAATAATGACTTACACACACAGCGTTCTTTAATAGTGAGGTATAGCACCCACCATTCTTTAATAATGACTTAGAGCACACAGCATTCTTTAATAGTGAGGTATAGCACCCACCATTCTTTAATAATGACTTAGAGCACACA
>NW_013665831.1:711379-717321 GCF_000517525.1 Limulus polyphemus | reverse complement strand
ATTCTTTAGTAATGACTTAGAGCACACATCATTCTTTAATAGTGAGGTATAGTACACAGCATTCTTTAGTAATGACTTAGAGCACACATCATTCTTTAATAGTGAGGTATAGTACACAGCATTCTTTAGTAATGACTTAGAGCACACAGCATTCTTTAATAGTGAGGTATAGCACACAAAATTCATTAATAGTGAGATATGGCACGTAGCATTATTTAATAATGACTTACAGCACACAACATTCTTTAATAGTGAGGTATAGTACACAACATTCTTTAATAATGACTTAAAGCACACAGTATTCTTTAATAATGACTTACAGCACACATCATTCTCTAATAGTGAGGTATAGTACACAGTATTCATTAATAGTGGATTATAGTACACAGCATTCTTTAATAATGACTTAAAGCACACATCATTCTCTAATAGTGAGGTATAGTACACAGTATTCATTAATAGTGGATTATAGTACACAGCATTCTTTAATAATGACTTAAAGCACACAGAATTTTTTAATAGTGAGGTATAGGACACATCATTCTTTAATAATGAGGCATACCACACAGTATTCTTTTATAATGACTTACAGCACACAGCGTTCTTTAATAGTGAGGTATAGCACCCACCATTCTTTAATAGTGAGGTATAGCACCCACCATTCTTTAATAATGACTTAGAGCACACAGCATTCTTTAATAGTAGATTATAGCATACAACATTATTTAATAATGACTTAGAGCACACAGCATTCTTTAATAGTAGATTATAGCACACAACATTATTTAATAATGACTTACAGCATACAGCATTTATTAATAGTGAGGTATAGTACACAGAATTCTTTAATAATGACGTATAGCACACAACATTATTTAATAATGACTTACAGCACACAGCATTCATTAATAATGACTTACAGCACACAACATTCATTAATGGTGAGGTATAGCACACATCATTCTTTAATAATGACTTAAAGCACACAACATTCATTAATATTTAGGTATAGCACACAGCATTCTTTAATAGTGAGATATAGCACACAGCATTCTTTAATAGTGAGGTATAGCACACAACATTCTTTAGTAATGAGTTACATCATTCTTTAATCGTGTGGCATAGCACACAACATTCTTTAGTAATGAGTTACAACTCACAACATTCTTCAGTAATGACTTACAGCACACAGCATTCTTCAATAGTGAGGTACAGCATACAACATTCTTTAATATTGACTTACAGCACACAGCATTCTTTAATAGTGAGGTATAGCACACAGCATTCTTTAGTAATGATTTACAGCACATAACATTTTTTAATAGTAAGGTATAGCACACACTAATCATTAATAGTATATTATAGTACACAGCATTCTTTAATAGTGAGGTATAGCACACAGCATTCTTCAATAGTGAGGTATAGCACACACTATTCATTAATAGTAGATTATAGCACACAGCATTCTTTAATAATGACTTACAGCACACTGCATTCTTCAATTGTGAGGTATAGCACACACTATTCATTAATAGTAGATTATAGCAGACAGCATTTCTTAATAGTGAAGTATAGCACGCATTATTCATTAATACTAGATTACACCACCCAGAATTCTTTAATAGTGAGGTATAGCACACAGCAGTTTTCAATAGTGAGGTATAGGACATACTATTCATTAATAGTAGATTATAGCACACAGCATTCTTTAATAATGACTTACAGCACACAGCATTCATTAATAGTTAAGTATAGCACACTGAATTCATTAATAGTAAGGATTAGCACACGGAATTCATTAATAGTGAGGTATAGCACGCATTATTCTTTAATAGTAGATTACAGCACACAGCATTCTTTAATAGTGAGGTATAGCACACAGTATTCTTTAATAATGACTTACAGCCCACAACATTCTTTAATAGTGAGGTATAGCACATAGTATTCATTAATAGTACATTATAGCACACATCATTATTTAATAATGACTTACAGCATACAGCATTCTTTGATAATGATTTAAAGTACATAGCATTCTTTAATAAGGAACTTGGATGAGACGAATGTTCTTCGTGTGATATACTGATCTGTATAGTTTGTCCACATCAGTTAAAACCAAGTCTTTTTACTTATAGTTTCAGGAAAATAAAGTAAGTTTTACGAATCCACTTCAATACGAACCTTATGTGTGGAGAAATAGGTGTTGAACGAAACGAAGCAGACAAATATACTAGGGCAAGGTTACTTGAAATAGAAAGCTACTTTTCTAGCGAGTTTCGCATATTAAATGCATCATATTGACTTTTATCTGTTGATAAGTAATTATAAACATAATAGTAATGTATATGGTATTTAAAATGCCGTTTTAGGAAATAGAGTTTTGAGAAACTGGTCTAAGTGACGTGTAGCAAATCCAAGAACAGATCGCGCCTCACATGTTTTTTCCGTAAAAACAAACAATTTTGGTGGTACAATAAGAAAAACAAAACTCAATTACTGTTGTCCGAACAAATTCTATCAAAGCTTATCATAAGGTCTGGTATTTTAGAATAGCGGTCCATAATTCCAAATTAGTGCTTTCTTTATGAATGTTGTTTCTATTCATTTAGAGGTTACGTTCTGTAAACTCCTTGAGCTGAAACATGTGCTATGCACATGTTGCATATCCAGTTAAACCTTATCATCATCGAGCAAGCTAATTTTAGCATCCATGGACGATTTTGTTATAGCTTTTAGTTAGTTGAAAACACAAAAACATTTTTTTCGAGTATTTATTGCTTATTTGTACTATATTTCAATTATTTACAAAATTAAAACGTGTAAAAACTGATTATGTTTCATTCATCTAATGATGTGATCCTATATGATCTATTTCATACCATTACGTGTAGACAAGGTGATCCAAAACTAGCAATCAATTTATTATATGATGAATTATGTAGCATATAACATAATAGCAATGCAAGAAAATTCAGGAAATGTTCATTAAAATTTATTAGAATCTAAGTGCTAAAGGTTCGGGTCCCCCAGTAGCTCAGAGGCAAGTATGAAGGCTTATAACACTAAAACTCTGTTTTCAATACTCACGGTGGGCACATCATAAATAGCGTATTGTGTAGCATTGTGCTTAACAATAAATAAAGAAACCGATGCTAAACGCCCGTACATACATCATTACATCATTAACAAAAACACAGTGAGAAGAGTTTCAATGAAATTAAGAAACAACTGTTATTCTAGGCCTTAATTACACGAATTTCACAATGATATTGTTTGTTTTTGCATTTGTAAGACAGGTAATCAATAATGAAACTTAATATGTATTACATCAAAAGCTAAGGATAGGAGCTTCTCAGATGTAACAAACAGCCAGATTCCGGCAATGAATCACATTTTTTGGTTCATTACGAAGTCTTGTACCATTCCTGTTTTAATAATTTAATTTTGAAAGCATTTAAACGGATGTTTATAGTATAAGCACTTTGTATTTCTTCACAATCATTTTAGCCGTGATGAAGTGTAATTCATTATAGCGGTGTCAATATTTACCTCAACGATTATATTACATTGATAATACCACTACAGATGATAAAATTTTGAAGTTTAAAATACATATATGTTTCAAAGGTTTATAGAGGAAGCACGAACTGGAGCTTCTGTAAACAGTAACTTATGAATGTGATGAGTAAGGAACGAATAATTTTATTCAGTAAAAATGAACTTTGCAAAGAGCACGGTGATGACAGAAACAGCAAATAGCCAACAATTTATGTTCCGACTACAAAAAATATAATGATGCAAGATAAAGGAATTAATAATTATATATATATTACTAAATTTATGTGTATAATGTGTTTATATTTGGCTATTAAAAAATACGAGTAAGAAGCGGCAAGCATTACAAGTTGGGATTAAGAAAAGCTAACCACCATGTCGTGCTGAAACATTATTTATATAGAAGAACACGAATGAGTTTTCCTTTCCTATCGTAGAATGTCACGACTTTATTGTTACTGCAGTTCTTGGTCTCTCTTGTTCTTTATGAAAACATTAAACAAGTAAATAGACTCGAAAACCTATCGATGATTGCACATAAAATAAAAGGAAATTAGCCCACATAGACGTGACTTAAACGTTACGGTCGCCCATAATAACCATTCTACCCCACAATTATAACATAAGAAGTACTGAGAACAATATGTTTCTCAGAAGAATCCTTTAGTTACCACAGAAAATATAGAAAAAATAAATCATAAAAACTGTAGACGGTTGGTTGCCTCAATCGAAATTGATTCAGTCTTTGATTAGATATATTATTATTTTTTATGTCTCTCGAGTACAATAAATTTTAATGGCCTTTTTATGAATCGGTTTCATAGCATAATAGCTACTATCTTGTGTTTATACACATATAATCTCTCCAACCAAAGACTAACCTCTGTTTTTTTGGGGTTTTTTTACACTACCGTCTTTGGCAACTACATTTTGGTATTTTATCTATCTATCTATCCTCCGGTCGTCGATCCATCCATCCATTCATCTATCTATCTATGTTCGATACCCACTTTAGAATTATTAGAGATTCTTTATCAGTTTTCGTCAAATGATAAGATAAATGACAAAGGCTATGTTAAATTTATTGTTTAAACATTTATCTGCTTTAAGTGCAGTGTATAATCTGTACTTTGTCCGAATGGAGGTATTAGAAAGAAGGTTGTGGCTCACTACTAGAAAGCTCAGCAAACTTGGTGTATTTGTTTATCCCTTAATTAGAAGTTAAAAGTCGAGCAGTCTCCAAAGGGTTTCAGATATAACTTTGATGCTTGTTGAGCGTTACACAATAGATATTTGATCTGTATCATTTGCTTTCACGTGTTATGTCATATCAACAAAATATTTAAACTTCAGATATCTTTGTTTATGAATCCAAGTATTTGGAGTTTCAAACAAAATGTGTACCTGTGGATATTTATAACTTAGGTAATATATCTAGTATATTTTACAGGAGTTTTACATGAGAAGGTTTTCAAAACTTGAAAATATTGGTCAATAATGTTTTTTGTGTTTTCATTTAGTAATGATTAGCTTATATGAAGAACATAATATTTGTGATCTACATTTGGAAATTATATTTCTTTCCAGGGTATGTTGTCGTTTCTATAATCTCAGAAAATCCATTCACGCACTGGACATCTTGAAGCAGAGAAAAAAATGAGTTATTTTGTCACTATTAATTAGTTTAGACCAAAAAACGTATTCCAACAAGAAAATAAAATCATGGACTACCTGTCCTACCTGACTATTCCCAGCTATCCAGCCTTACCTTTTGTAATCATGATAGTAATTCTACCTGTAGAAACATTTAACGTTACTGTCAGAGATAACTGGAACACCTCACTGTTTCCGAACGACACGGAAATGTACCCAGAGGGCGCTATTTGGAATGTTACACTGATTCAGCGAGTGGTAACTTTAGGGGTTATCATGGCAGGCACTTTACTAGGAAATACCATCATAGTACTAGTACTTTCTAAACTACGTTACCGAAAACGTTCATCACGTGTAAATATTTTCATTCTTAACCTTGCAATTGGCGACTTAGCGGTTTGCGGAATCACCATGACATCAGAACTTCTGTTTGAGGTAAGTATTCATTTATTAATAGATTTCAATGACTAAATATATCATTTTCATTAAACACTATAAGTATACATAGTGTTATACAGATTTCCTGGTGGCTCAGCGATAAACTTCAGGGCTATTATTTGTAAATTAATTTAATGATGCTATTGTAAATTATAGTATTTTGGCACTTGTGTATAAAGTTAAAATCATAAATAATATTCAACGTTAAACTGGTGCACAATTAAAAACATTTTATTTAGGGGTATCTATGGC
Source organism: Limulus polyphemus (assembly GCF_000517525.1). Taxonomy (NCBI): domain Eukaryota; kingdom Metazoa; phylum Arthropoda; class Merostomata; order Xiphosura; family Limulidae; genus Limulus; species Limulus polyphemus. Next base: position 711,423 of record NW_013665831.1, on the reverse strand, counting down.
CTTCAAAAAGTTGACGACTCTACATGTTTCGACGCTAGAACTCC